>NW_006800170.1:85793-89882 GCF_000485575.1 Poecilia formosa | reverse complement strand
GATCTAAACCCAATTGAGAACATTTGGGGATGGATGGCCAGGGAAGTTTACAAAAATGGACATCAGTTCCAGACAGTGGATGCCCTTCATAAAGCCATCTTCTGCTTCTGCTTGGCCATCTGTGTGATTATGATTATTGTTTTCTGTTGCCAAAATTAAAAAAAGACATCATACAAAACTTTAGAGGTAAGTATTAATGAAATAAATAGTACGTTTATTTGAAAAATGAAGATCATTTCAGAATTCAAATTGCTTTTTGAACCATGTGTTTAGAAAGCTCCTCGTCAAAAACACAACACAATGAGATGAACCAACCAGATGATATGGTGAGTAAACACATTTAATTGACGTAGTTTGTGAATTCAAAATGGAAAAAATACAATTGGATATAACAAAATAACTTTAATTTATATTTTGATTTAAATGTTATCCTTACACTCAGAAGATGGACATCATGTGACCTATGCTGGCTTGCATTTCTCCACAGAAATGACGGACAGAGAGCTGAAGACTGAAGAAAGTGTATATTCAAATGTTACAGAATTGATTTAAATATAATAATGTTCAATAAATTCAATATGATTTCCAATTAAAATGATGTCAGAATAAAAGTCCCTTCTAACAAGCAAGTGTTAAACATGGTTATCATTAAAACCATATGTGTGTTTTAAAAATATTTTTTATTTATCTGAAATGTTTTTTATTAGTTGTATGTCAGAAAGCATCATAACTAACAGAAATAGGGGCAGTCTGTATATAAGCAATCTATACGACAATATAATACATTTTCAGTAACATTCTAAATTATTAAAGGGGTCAATATGTTTTAACCAACCTTAATTTATTTTTAGATTATTCATGCAAATAATCATGGTTTTAATCATTATGCAATATTTCTTTAAGTGGTGATGCTAAAAAGAAGTTTTCTAAACATCATGTTGCAGTTTGTAAAGGACTAAATCAAGACGCTAGCAGTCAAGAAAATTAGCACTATTTTAATAACTAATTACCAAAAGGAACGTAAAGGAGGATTATAGGAGAAACTGGACATGGAGCATGGGCTGCGTAATAGTGGAAGTAGTGATAAGCAATGAAAAACAGAGATTATATACTGAGGAAAAGTGGAGATTTGGACACTGGATCCATTCTTCAGTGTATTCGAAGAATTGTTATCAAGAAGTGAGCTTAGAGATCCTGGAGGTTTTTAAGGATTCAGAGGGGATGAGACTTTGATTTTGAAATGTGTTAAAGACATCAGAGCTGTAGGTGTCACCCTAATTAAGCCGATAAGGAACAGCTGTGAAGGTAGCCCTGTGCTCTCTAGCACAGATACTCTCTGGGATAGATGGATCTCCACCAGAGAGGAATAAAAACACCCAAAACACCAGAATCCTGACAAACCACTAAAATTATGGATTACACATATGCTCTACATGTTAATGCTACACAGTCTGGGGTGAGGCAGAAAGTGCCATGCTGCACTGATAGGGGGCAGTGCTGAGCCCCATAGGCACAATGGGCAACAGGTATCTTTCATGTACGCATTAAAAACAACAACCTAAAAACAGTTGGAGAAATACAAAATTTACAACAGGAATACAAAAGTTCCCGGGTGACTCTCCTGCTTGATCTTCACTAAAATGTTTAAAATATGAAGCCAAACAAAGAGGATTTTTTGTGATGGAGACGTATAAGCGCACAGGCTTCATATATATACAGGTAAAATCATACACAATTTTCAATTTTAATCATAACAAAGAGAGCTAAGCAAAAAAAGAGAAAAAAATACATTTTGACCTTATATTAATATTATTTTATTGCTCTTATCTTAAATATTGTTGAAGAGTATGCAATTGACTGATTCATAATTAAACGTTAAAACAACTAAATGTTTCAATTAAAGTCAAAACACAAAGCCTCCGTTTTATATTTAGTATATCCAATTCCAGAGAAATCAGTGCCTCACCAGTTATGAACCTCACTGTACGTCACTGAAAGACACAAAACACAATTAAAGGCTTAACACAAAGAAATAAACTAAAACGTAAAGGCAATGATGACAAAAATGAACAACAAACAAAGAAAAATCATCAAAACACCAACACAAACTAAAAGCAGAGACATAGAACTGAAGAAATAGGATCCATGCACGACTGAACCTATAGACATTTAATGACATTGTATTAAAAGGCACAAGCACCCCGCACACTTCAAGGATACGCAGATAATGGATGAATGGATAGACGTCAGGGCTTAAGAGTCAGCCATTTCAAAGCACTGACTTTGTAACCCTTAAAGGCACATGCTGAACCCTTTGGAATTGAACAGGTCTAAAATTCACATTTTTGGTGCAAAAATAGCTCATATTTTAAAATAAAAGGTACTAAGGGCCTCTATTTGGCTCATACCTGCCAAGTCTTTTTTTTTCTGGGAAACTACCATATTTTACCGCCCTCTCCCACCGTGCTTCCATATCAGTATTTTCCTGTAAATATCCCATATTATGCCCTACCTCTTCCCACAAGTTACTTGTGTCACCCTGCTCTCACGTTAGCTTCTCTCTCTTCCTGCGTTTATGGTAGTCTAATACCCTCTGTTACGTTACTCGATCCCGGCCCCTTTTATGTTAGTATCTTATGTTAGCATTGGTAGAGCGAGTGCACCATGTGCAGAGGATGTAGTCCTCAATGCAGACGTCCTGGGTTGAGTTCCTGGTCTTGGACCATTTATTCCCCTTACCTCTCCTCACCAGATCCTAAATAAATCAAGGTCGTTATCCCTCACAATTTGCAAACTATAATCTAGCACTTCAGGACTTAGCTAAGTGTTCACATGCTGGTTAGTTTCCTCAATTCTAGCAGAGACGAATTAACGAGTTAACGACCACTTAGCTACAACAGGTGCAGCGCACCGAGCTCCTGCTGCTGTTGAGCAACCGATAACTCAGGAACGGAGTGAGCTGACTGCAGAAAAACTTTATGCTCTCTGCCGTCTAATGGTGGTGTGGGAAGATTCTTAATTAAAAAATTAAAAGTAATTAAAATGTAAGGTATAATTAAATGTATACCTTACATTTTTCTGTTTTCTAATCCAATGCTAATTCAGACTGCGAATATTTCATTAGAGGACTCCTATTCTGATGAAGAGACAGTCCGTGATTGAAATCCCTCAGCACCAAGAGAGCCAGGAACAAACAACAAACCTCCAAACAGTCGGTCAAATTTTTCTAACAATGTACAAAACGTGAAGACTCAGGTTCTGGAATCCACCTTGGATTTTCTGATTTCTCCACAGACACACACAAGTCTATCTACGTAAATGTTATGCAATTTTCCCCCCCGTTTGGTGCTTGAATCATACCATCATTGTTTTGTTTGTGTTCACACTATCAGACAGATGACAAATCTCAGATTAGAGAGCTTGAGGATCATATTAGAAAGTTGGAAGAAACAATTGTAAAGAAGGACAAATAAATCAAGAAACTGCGAAGGCTGAACCTCCTACTACAAGGCAATAACTTCTTATGTCTGACATACTTCTTATATTGTGATTCAGGGTTATCTGATGCTACGTATAAAGGTGTTAAAGAAGCAATCTGGTCCATGTAGCAGTCATCTGCTTCCAGCCACCAGTTACAAAAGTTGCAGGGTTTTGCATTCAAGGATTTTTTTATAGATAAAAATAATGATCAAATAAAGCAGATCACAGATATCCAGTGTGGTATCATTTTATAATTTATCCCACAAGGATATCACTTTTTCTGATGTGATAATTTAATCCTAACCCTGTTGACACTTTGAAATTTAGATTACGTTTCCATTATTTTATGTCCAGTCCTATAAATAGAAAGGGTGTGTTTGAAAACACTCCCCTGAAATAACAGTGAATAGTATTTAAAAAAAAATCTTTTCAAAACATTTATTTTTCAGTCCAGCAAAGACCTGATACAGAACCTGTGAGTTGAGATTTCTTAATTTTTCCATATTATGTTTAAGCAACAGATGTTTGGTGTAATTGCCTGGCTTTTATTTTAATTGCCCAGGAGGGCACTTTTGGAAACTTTTTTTAACACCACTAAGTGTAATTGTA
>NW_006800170.1:42856-85668 GCF_000485575.1 Poecilia formosa | reverse complement strand
CATGTTTCTGCTATGGGCTTCACTGTTTCTTCTTCACCAAGGGCGTAAGTAGCATTTCATCAGTTAAGTAACTGAATGATGAGCAATTGTTGACGGCAATTAAATTTTTTTTGTGTTGTTCATTATTGATACAGATTGTTTGGTCCCAGTGGTCACGGTTCAACTTGGTGATCCTGTGACTTTGTCTTGTGCTTTTTCGGAGAGACTTCAAAGCACCGCATGGCTTCACTGGTACAAACAGAGTGCAGGAGATACTCTGAAATTCATTGTGTTGCAGCAGAAAAGCATAAAGCCCAATTTTGAACGAAATGTGTCTACCTCAAGAATAGCGGCAACAAATGATGATAAAGTCAGCAAACTAACCATTCGGAAGACAGTTCTGCAAGATGAAGGAATGTATCACTGTGCTCACATGGACTGGACTGTATCTACTTGGACTGGGACTTATTTATCAGTAAAAGGTAAAGATCTGATTTAATATTTTTTCTGTTTGAATGTGTCTCTTTTTCTCTAAATATGCACAGCTCCACTTGGAATACATATTGGAGAGTTAAGTTACACTAGAAAAAAGTACCTTCGACATTGATCCACCTTTCTGATCAATATAATTTGTGAGCTTCAGTCATAAATGATTAACTGTTTTTAATAGGTAATGAGATCAATTGCCCATGCAACACTTGTTTTTAAATTTAAGGTTAATCTCTTTTTTGTCATCTGCCCCCAAAATAAGTACTCTTGATACTTTGGGTATCTATGGATTTATTCTTTTTCTATATTCCACTGATGTTTTTGACCATTGGCTGAGGCAACAAGTAATGGTCAGCCAACAGGGTACGCCCTTAAATAATGAGATAATTATATTTATTGCTTAAATGTTTAAACATTAAACCTTGCACAAACAAATATTTTCTTTACAGTACAGATTGTTGCTCTTGAAATGAACAGACATCCCACAATAACATTAGGAGTTTGTTGTAAAAAAAAACAAAAACAAAAAAAACAACATTTTTTTTCAATTATAAAAGGATTTATACAGAAAAAGATGGAAAACAGTAATTCTGACCAGGATTACTGGATAACAGTGAAATCTGTGGTCAAGTGAACTAGCAAGATTAAAAAATGCCTTGTGTCACTAAAACCCACATCCAAACACAAGAAAATGCAGGCAAATATAACTGATGAACTCTATGAGCCTCAGTAAAAGTGACCCGAATTTGGTTTGCTTTAAATTATTCATGATAATTTAGAATATATATAACAAAAAAACTAACAAAGCAAAAAACAAAACAAAAAAAAAACAACAACGGTATTTTCTTCTGTTTCTTGCTTTTTGTTCTTTTTACAAAAAAAGAAAAATAATAAAGATGATGTTGAACTATGTTTATGTAGATCATCAAAATGGATGCAAGTATCAATAAAAAGGCCTGAAAATATCTAAATACACATTAATAAAATGTTTCTCAAGTCAAACTGAGATAGTTGACTTATTATTTTTGACATTAAGAATCAAACATTTTTTATTTTAAATAAAAATAGTACAACTTCTTCCTTACAGTTTAATATATATTTTCATTTCTTCATAGCAAACTCCAGGAGGACTTTGAGCTACACTGTTCTCCAGAACCCAGTTTCTGATCCCGCCCGTCCAACAGACTCAGAGACGCTGCAGTGTTCAGTCATCTCTGAGTCTGAGAGCAAAGCCTGTTCAGGAGAACCCAGTGTGTTCTGGTTCAGGTCCGGATCAGAACAGTCCTATCCAGAAATCATCCATTCTACTGACAAAGGACTTCGTGACTGTGAGAACACAATGACATCAAACACTCAAAAGAAATGTAGTTACAGCTTTTATAAGAACTTCAGCTCTTCTGACTCGGGAACATTTTACTGCGCTGTGGCAACATGTGGAGAGATATTATTTGGAAATGGAATTAAAACAGCAGGTATGAGTTTTGTACTTCAAATACTTTACGTTATGCAAATATTGTTACTTCTTTGAAGACAATGATATATTTCTTTTTCACCTTGTTTTTCAGATCAGTCAGCAAGTCCTAAAGTCAATGTGCTGATGATTATAATAATCTGCTTAGCAATCTCTGTAACTATAAATATTGGTTTTATCTGCCACCAAACTCGAAGACATTTTAAAGGTAAGTTGTATCTTTTGTCTTACTGTATTTGAAACATCAAATAAAGACCTAAATAATTTACTATGAAATAAAACTTAACTTGTGAGCAAACCATTGAGAACTGTGTTTCCACAGCAAAACAGAATGAGAATCAACTGGATAATATTGTAAGTGACCTATATAAAGTTGTGTTTAAAAGTCTTAAAAATATACCTGAATGTCACATGAAACAAAAATTGAATGTAATATTTTCTTTCTGCTCAGACGGTAAATGGACAGGACCTGAACTACGCTGCCTTACATTTTGACGGAAAGAAAACATCAAGAGGAAAAATAAAACAGCTGAAAACTGAAGACAGCGTGTATTCACAGGTTAAATGTGATGAAATTAGGAAGTAGCACCATGTTTATATGAACAAATGTAGATTCAAACTAATTCTCTGTGAGTAATTAAGACTATCATAATCGTGGTCCTGTAATGTCTTATTTAATGTTTGAAACAAGCTCAAACTGCCCTGATGTGGAATAAAGTTTCTCATACTTTCTTATGTAAATATATCCGTTTCTGCTCAAATTACAATTTTTAAAAAGATTAAAAATTTAAAACATTATTGCAATGTAATTGGAACTTGTCAATAAACTGCCTTTTTAAAATTTATTTTAAGGGCCACTTGTCAGTCTACTCAAATATAACGTTGTTGCTCTTTAGACATGTCAGGGTTTTTTTTAATACTTCTTTAAGCACAGTTAAAACCTACAGTACAATACAGACAGGGATAAACACAGGTGTTATGTTTATGTGTATATAGCACATCTCAGCAACAATGCAGCTCAAAGTGCATTGAGTTGCATTGAACATGAACAGATCTGACATAAGGCAGAAAAACATAACATTTTGTAATAAAAGACAAGACTGTCAAGATGTGATCATATGTAAAAATATTCTTGTGTGCACAATGAGGATGAAGTCAACATTAGCATACACCAGGAGTGCTCAAGTTTAGTCCTGAAGAGCTACTGTCCTGCAACGTTAGATGCATCCGTACTCCAACAGACCGGAATCAAAAGGCTGAATTCCCTCACCAGCAGTCATTCAGCTCTGAACAGGCCTGTTAACGAGTCATTCATTGGATTCAGGTGTGTCAGATCAGGGATGCATCTGAAAGGACGACAGCAATCCAGGTCAGTACTTGAGGGCAGCTTTTATTCACACTCTGAGAAGGATCCTAAGCAGAACCAGATGAAAAACATCTGCCCGATCCTGTTGCATTGTTACTCATTGACCAACTGGAGCATTATGAGAGGCTACGTGGATATGAGTTTCACCACCTAGAAGCTATTTAACAGTGAGGTGTATCGATTTAGGATTCCAAACTCTGATTCATAAGAGCCCAATTCAATTTGTGATTCAATTTGATTGATATTCGGTTCAGTTAAGGATATCATGCAGTCACAACGTTACTTGTATATGAAAGACATTCTCTTAGGAACTAATGCTGCAAATAGTAGAAACTAATTGTAAATTGGTGCATTAGTAAAAATATGAATATTTACATTTAAAATTTAACCCAAAGCAATTACATTAAGCATGTAGTTTCTACTTATAATCACCAAAATAAAAATACAATAATTTAGATAAATTCAAACCACCAACACTTCACCTACACTTCCACTTAAAACTCATTACGTGGATCCTTGTTTGTAAAATGTACGGACAAACAATCATGGTTTTCCAGTGAGGTTGGGCAATATGTACCATTTTCCCTGCCAATATTCATCAGTTCAACAAATGGTGATGGGTGAAACATTTGCACAGCAGATGTTTGGACTTTTTTGTATGCAGAACAATGTAAACATGAATGGAATGATTTGCCAATTTAGAACACAAAAATACAAAAATGAACCAAAGGTTTTTAGTTGCCAAAAAACAAAAAACAAACAAAAAAACAATGTTACCTATCAGGTATTACTTTGGCTTTAAACGGGATAAAAGAGGTAAACCTCAGAGTGCAAACAAAACAGTTTGCCAGATGTGCAATTTCAGCAAAAACTAAAACACAACAAACTTGCATGAACATTATGTGTTCAGCATCCGGCTGATTATGCTATGCAACATCAGGGGCTGCAGACCACCAACAAGCTCTGGAAAAGTTTTTCACCAGTAGAAATACGACTAAATACGAGAAGGACAGCCAGAGATGGACACAAGCGCAGCTTGGCTGTAAATAAGTCTGAAAGGAAAATGTACAAAAAGCATTTCCAATTTTTGTCACAAATATACATAAAGACCATACTGAACTCGTTTTCTGGACCACTGGTAATTTAACATATTTTTCTGTGGGCTGAAAAATATGCCCACATAATTTTTGTTTTTGGTTTTAATAAAACATTATTATTAACGTAATTCAGACAGTCCTTCATAGGTCCAAAATAAACTGGTGAAGGGATGAGCCTAAGAGTTAATGAATCTGTCCAATAGCTCAACCTTAATTTTCAGGTAATAAACAGAGACTTTTAAAAAAAAGTAATCGAAAAGTAATGTTTCACCAGGTAAAAAGTAATGTTTCACCAGCCGAGAAATTGCCTGTTGTGGTCCCAAAATATTTCAAGTCATTGTAGCAAGTTTTGCACACTGTTCTGCTCTTATCCAGTTTATTGCTACGATCCTGTTTTTTAAATCCAAAATATTTCCAGACAATCTGTCTTCAGGTTTGTTGGCAGTGCCACTTTGTTGTGCTACGAGTTCTCGCGTTCCACGAGAAGTCACGTAGCATTGTAGGATCAATTTAAGGGTTTTATGAATCCATGTCGATCCGTTCAATACAAATAAATTTTGTAAACTCAGCACAAAATTTCTTGACTCCATTGGTGTGGAACGAAAGTTTTATTCATATGAAGCTTTACTGGCACTCGTTTCATCACGTCATACTGGAGTTAAGTGTGTTGTGGATTTGAGGACTGATTTGTCTCCTTCAAACCAACAAATAAAAGTGTTATCAAGTTCACCAGCCATAAGCTCTCCATTTTAAGCTGGACTGGATGTCATTTGAGACTCGCCAGATGGTGCATAGTTCAAAATCCAATGACAGACTACCAATGGTTTCACTAAGTTGTCTTTATTCTTCACCATTTGTTGATTATTTTTATAATAACCATCCAAACTTGATTCTTCTTGTCTTTTTTTCATCCCATGTGTTGGATTTTGCAAAATGGTCTTTTCTGAATTGTATTTTTCTCAGCATCTGAGTTTATATCATCATTGCTGTTAATGCCTATCTTCTTTAGCTATTCAAGCAGTGAATGTTTTTTGGAATATTTTATATTCATGTCTTTATTTTCCAAGCAGAAGTGTGCTGCTATTCGATCTTCTTACGCTGGGATGTAACCAGAGAGTGTCAACATCCATAGAGTCAATAACTTTTGGCTCAATCTGTGTAGGCAGAAATTTACATTAGAACTCGCAGTCAAGCTTGGAACCTAGTGCAACATCCACTGGCAACACAACGAGGGAGTGCGTTCACACACAAAATCAGTTTTTCATTTTCTTTCACAGAAAATTATGTAAGGGTAAATGGATATTATTTGCATCAACCATATTTTAAAATTACTACCTACTTTCATTCAGTAAATGCGTTGAATGAAAATTAATGCATTTATTGTATTTAGACAGTATAATGTAACTAGGCATGGCACACATAAAGTGAAGATAAAACATTTTTTTTAAAATCTCATTAACATTGGTTTAATTTAGCTCAGTCTTACATGTAAAATGCCAAGCTGTAGTACGGTCACCAGAACTACAGATTTTGTCTCATCATTAATATTCATTTGATAAAGTACAAATTAATGACCATAAATAATGGACTTATGTGTTCCTCTTCTATGCGTGAATCAAAGTGATGGAGTATCTGTATTTTTAGCTGTTCCTCACCACATTTCCCAAATTATCCGAATATGCCAACTTCCCACTATTGTGCGTTGTTGTCAGTGCAGGCTAGAGCATACGACTGTCACTGTCTGGATTAAATTATAACGTTTATAATAAAAGTATCACGTTTATACAATACATTACCATGTTTGTACAATATAATGTAATAATATGTTAGCTGGAAAACGCTTCTGTAAAATTCAGCAATGTGTTCACTTGCACTTGAAAATCTCAAATTTACAAAGTAAGCACTGGTTTAAAACTAGAAGGAGAGCAAATCAATTTTATAGGGAATTTTTTGGGCTTTATATCGTGTTATAATGTTATTCCCTCACTGAAAACATACCTGTAATCTTGCTTTGGTTCTTTCATGCATCTTTGAGGAATCTTCAAGTCTTGCGTAGAAGCCACGTTCAGAGTTGCCTAAACGTTTGGTCTAAGAAAGCTCTGCCTGTTTCCACAAAGTTCCTTCTTGGAGCTGCAATCTGCAGCAAAGCTTCTGCTATTTTACTGTGTGTAATAAACAACAAAGTGCTAAGTGCATAGAAATTAAAATACTTTTCAGATACATTTCATTCTTGTGTCAAAAAGATTTGACACAGAACTTGGGGTTTCATCATCGGTAAGCCAGAATCATCAAGTTTACAAAAAGCAAAGGCATCAAATATTTTACTTTTTATATATAATTAATATATCCAATATATATATACACTGCTCAAAAAAATAAAGGGATCACTCAAATAACACATCCTAGATCTGAATGAATGAAATATTCTCATTGAATACTTTGTTCTGTACAAAGTTGAATGTGCTGACAACAAAATCACACAAAAATCATCAATGGAAATCAAATTTATTAACCAATGGAGGCCTGGATTTGGAGCCACACACAAAATTAAAGTGAAATGTTCCCTTTATTTTTTTGAGCAGTATATATTTGCCTCTCTGAAATGAGTGACAAAAAAATACTTAAGTTTTTTTTTTACCACAGGCTGATCTTTTGGTATTTGTGTGTTGCATTCAAAGATCATTGGGTAAATGCTTGGAGTTTCACTATCCAGGAGGGCACTTTGGAAACTTTTTTTAACGCCACTAAGTGTAATTGTAGTGGGTTTCTCAAAGAACATTGCTTTACTGTGGCAGGAAGTGCACTTTGATTGTATATGGTGTCATAGCCAATCAGATGCATTTGACAGTGGATCTCCACACCTCCCCCTGTTATTTAAGAATGAAGGGTCTCAATGAAGGCAGTGTCAGCATGTTTCTGTTATGGGCTTCACTGTTTCTTCTTCACCAAGGGCGTAAGTAGCATTTTTAATCAATTAAGTAACTGAATGATATGCAATTTATTCTATCCATTAAATATTTTTATGTTGTTCCTTACTGTTTTTATGTATTTTTTAATGATACAGATTGTTTGGTCCCAGTCGTCACGGTTCAACTCGGTGAACCTGTGACTTTGTCTTGTGCTTTTTCGGAGAGACTTCAGAGCACATGGCTTAACTGGTATAAACAGAGTGCAGGAGATACTCTGAAATTCATTGTGATGCAACAGAAAAGCATAGACCCAAAATACGATCCAAATGCACCTACTTCAAGAATGAAAGCAACAATTGATGACAAACTCAGTAATCTAACGATTACGAAGACAGTTCTGGAAGATGAAGGAATGTATCATTGTGCTCGAATGGACTGGACTGAAACTATTTGGAGTGGAATTTACTTGTCAATTAAAGGTAATCATGTGATCTAATCATTTAATTGTTTTGTAATAAATGCAAGTTTCCTATACCCTCATAGCCACATTGGGCACAAAGTGAAATATTATCAAGATGCCTCTTTACTACTTTACCTATATGACCAATTCAATATGAGTTTCAGTCATAAATGATTAATGAGTCTTAATACATTTTTCTTTTTAGTAAAATGAAATCATTTCAAAATATGTCAACCTATCCACACAGTGATTATCTAAAAAATATACATTTCAGAATATCCTAAATGCACAAAATTATACACAAAAAGTGTAATTAATTGCTGGGTCTAATATGTCATATGTAAAATAAACAGCAACAACTCAAATTTATCTGTTGTAAACAAAAAATAGTTTTACAGGACAGTTTTAAGTGCCTTTAAACTCTCCAAATTAAATAAAAACTGTGAATGAGTGAGAAGTAACATTTTCAAAAAATATCACAAGGACATATTCTGTTTCTGTGCAGTAAAACCATGTGGCTAAAACTTTGAAAAGGAAAAACGCAGAAAACATGTGAGTACGGGAGTTGTGAAGTTACAAAAAGTTAAAACAAAAACTTTATAGAACAAACTAAAAAATATACAAGGAAACTGAAGAAAATTATACGGTTGTAGACAAAGTTAAGTTCATTATTCTTAAATATTTGTCCATGATGCCTTAGAAAATTTATGCTTAGTTCTTGAATAATAATCAACTATATTTATGTTGTACCAATAGTTATAATAATCTGACAAATTCATGAAAAGCGATTAAAGTAAAATGTTACTTTTTTCTTTGTATTTGTTCCCTTTATTTTTTCTTGTTCTTTCATTTCTTTATAGGAAAATCTCAAAGGACATTGAGCTACACTGTTCTTCAGAACCCAGTTTCTGATCCCGCCCGCCCAGCAGACTCAGACACTCTTCAGTGTTCAGTCATCTCTGAGTCTGAGGACAAAGCCTGTTCAGGGGAACTCAGTGTGTTCTGGTTCAGGACCGGATCAAAACAGTCTTATCCAAGTATCATGTACACTAATGACAAAGGACTGCATAATTGTGAGAACACATTGACATCAAATGCTCAGAAAAAATGTAGTTACATCTTTTCTAAGAACTTAAACTCCTCTGATACATTGTACTGTGCTGTGGCAACATGTGGAGAGATATTATTTGGAAAAGAAACTAATCCATCAGCAGGTATGATTTTTGTTCATGAAGTATGATGCCGTAAACTACGTAAATGTTACTTCTCTAAAGACAGTAACATCTTTCCTTCCCACTTGTTTTTCAGATCAATCACCAAGTTCTAAAGTTAATGTGCTGATGATCATAATAATCTGCTTGGTCATTTCCTTGACTATAAATATTGTTTTTATTTGTCACCGATTTCGAAGACCAGTATGTAGAAACTTTAAAGGTAAGCTATTTGCTGAGTTACTATACTGCTCAAAAAAAATAAAGGGAACATTTCACTTTAATTTTGTGTGTGGCTCCAAATCCAGGCCTCCATTGGTTAATAAATTTGATTTCCATTGATGATTTTTGTGTGATTTTGTTGTCAGCACATTCAACTTTGTACAGAACAAAGTATTCAATGAGAATATTTCATTCATTCAGATCTAGGATGTGTTATTTGAGTGTTTCCTTTATTTTTTTTGAGCAGTGTATTTTTGCCACAGCTTAAATTGTTAAAAAACAAAAACATATATAACTGAAATGCTTTGAAATAAAGCTAAATTAAAGTGCACCTTTTGATGATACATTTTTGATGAATTTTATTTCAACAGCAAAACACAATGAGAATCAACCAGATAATTTTGTAAGTGCATATTAACAAATTACTTATTTTTGTATAAAATGCTTTACACAAGTGCTGTCTGTGACTCTAACAATTTAATGTATTTTATTCTTTCCACTCAGACTAAAGATGAACAAGATATGAACTACGCTGCCTTACATTTCGATGACAGAAAAACTTCAAGAGGAACAATAAAAAGACAGTTGAAAACTGATGAAAGTGTGTATTCACAGGTCAAATATGAATTTGCAAATGTCCAGATTCAATAAAAACTGGATCTACAAAATCTTGTAGATCCAGATCTATCTGCAGCAAGAGTTGAGAAATAATAAATTGAGACACATCTTAATTTACTAATTCATCATCTTCTTTTAACAACTTGAAAACAAGAAAACTCCAACTGTCCTGGTTGCAAAAGCACATTTCTTTTTAATGAGGTTTTGCAACAGTTTTATGTAATAAATCTTTGCACCATAAATATCTGCACAGTTCTAGAAAACTGCAAAACTCCTTCCTTTAAATTAAAGCTAAAGTCTAATTTGTTGCTATTTAATAAAAGTTGGAAAATCATAAAGTTTAGTCTGTTTTTCAGTCCGTCCTTTTGCTACTGCAATGTCATAGTTTTTGCTTGCTTCTTGTTTTATTCTACTCACACAAAGCACTTTGAATTACCTTATTGCTGAAATTGTGCAATACAATTAAAATGATCTTGCCTTGCCGTCTGGATCCTTCGACAAGTATATGAATTTCACCACCTAAAAATCTAGATTGCTTCTTCAGACAGTTGTGTGTTACTCTCAGGAAGTTATACAGAAAATAGAATAATTTTGATCTCAGCATCTGGCCATCCACTGTTTTTTTTCCCCCTACAACCTCCCTGGTAAACTCTTTTCCCTCTTCTGAATATAAAACTATGGTGTGACTCAGTGTTTCTCAGCCCTGGTCCTCAGTGCCCCCCTGTCCTGCATATTTTAGGCATTTCCCTTCAGCCACACTCCTGAATTGTATCTCTGGGTGATTAACAGGCTTCTGCAGTACTTGATGATCATGCAATCATTTGAATCAGCTGTTCTGGAATAGAGGTACATCTAGAACATGCAGAGCAGGGGGGCGGTGAGGACCAGGGTTGAGAAACACTGGTGTGACTGATCAGAATTTTGTGGATAGACTATTTTAGGTGGAAAATGGCATCAACAGGATGGATAGTTTTGAGGAACAAGGTGCTACAGCAGGAACAGAGAAAATACCCCCTACAATATCATCAATTTCTGAGAAAATTGTGTTTACTAAATATATTAGTTGAAGTCATGAAGAGATTCCTCCATGCTTTAAATAGCAATTTCAGAGGTTTCAAGATGGTAAACTTTGTGTTTGAATTCAGCTCATTTACAAAGTAAATGAGACACTTCAGGGAGGTGGGAAAACTAGCAGCTGATTGACAAACAGTACCAGCTTTTGTTGGTGATTTACACACTTTTGTTGTAATGAGCTGAAAGTTTGAAAGCAGGGCCAGACCTCACCACTGCTGCACTGGATGAGATTTTATTTGGTATCCCCAACTCCACACCAAATATTGCCTCTTCTTTTTTTGTTATTTTGAAATGATGATCACCAAAACACAAATTAGAAATACATGAAAAATATTGAACATACTCTGATTTCATCACCTACAGGATATGGTCAGGCAGCAGGATCTATTGGTGCAGCCGCTATTTCTGATGCATGGATGAGTTCTTGAGACATCGTGTCAATAAGAGATGAAAAAAATCAAGTTTCTTTGACTTCTCTGAGTGTTTCCAGTGCTGACTAGAAATAACAAATCACAGCCTGGAGGCAGATCTTAGAGCTGTCAATCAATCCTGTGTGCTTGCTGCTGACTCCTGTAACAGAAAAACCATTTCTCTTCCATTTGCGTATTTAGCAGAGGTTGGTTGACAGCACAAAGACTCTCCTCCTGCCTCTGGTTGGTTGTTTTTAGTGGGACGTGGTGCATTTCTTCCAGTGACTATGGCAATGTTTTTTTTTCACTGAGTATCTGTTTCATTTTATGCTGCAATGACTGTGATAGTTGTAGCAAATATGTAAAAAAAAAAAAAACCATTAAAAATTACATACAGCAGGTTTAAATGTGGTAATACTTTGGTGTTCAGCCAATTAAGTGCAGAATCTTTCACATTAGGAAATTATTACCTATAATTATTAGTTGAAGTCGAGGTCTAAATGGCCATCCCGGCGTGGAGTATCTTTTCTTCTCTGTGCGTCAGCGCTCGGTATGAAGCCATGTAGCAATAGCTAGCAAAACTACTACTAACCCTGCACACACCACGAACTCTAACTAACACACTTATAGTCTAAAAAACCCATCGAAATACTCTTAGTAAAATCCACAGCATCACTGTGCCCTAGTCTCTTGCCGTAGCCAAATCTCCCCCCCTCGTCACTTTCCGCGAATCTCCATTCTACCTAGCAACAGACCGTCAACACATTTTTATTGGTTGTTTCGAAATGTGGTACATTTAGACCCCACAAAATAAGGCGGAAATGATCGATCTTATTTCTGGCTTTATTTTGAAGTAAATGACCACAAAACCAA
The DNA here is from genome assembly GCF_000485575.1 of Poecilia formosa. Lineage (NCBI taxonomy): Eukaryota > Metazoa > Chordata > Actinopteri > Cyprinodontiformes > Poeciliidae > Poecilia > Poecilia formosa. The sequence goes on along the minus strand of NW_006800170.1, from coordinate 73,489 downwards.
TATAAAAACACCAGTTTTATAAAGTTTGAAGTCCGTGCTGTCCAACAGAGTCGAAATGAAAACTCGGTATGCGTCCATGTTATTACGAAGCCTTATTAACGCGTCACATGCTTGTACGCCACACGGCAGGCAGCGACTCCATAGTAAAAGTTAAAATTTTGTCCTTGCCTCTTTCATGGTTTCTCCTAGATGACTGGCGCCTTAGCATTTGCAGATACATCTTGTGCCACTGGCTAGTGCTGTTTCAAATTAACTGATAGCTGATTTGTAGAGCCACTTCATTACCCTCAACCAAGCCTGTGAAAGGCTGTTGGAAAAAAAAAATCCCAGCCCAGGTCCCTTTTCCTTTTCCAAATGCTCATGTATATTTATATATTTGTTTGTTTTATTTATTTATTTATTTATTTTATTTATTTATTTTTTTTGGGGGGTGGGGGGCTCCAGTTGCCTTTATTTGAGAGTGGTTAGACAGCAACCACTCTCAAATAAAGGCTGGGACCTTTGCGGTCATATGTGAGTTGTGCTTTTCCTGTGTGCCACCACAGCATCTCACATCATGCTTATTAAATCAGTAAATAAATGACATTAATATATATTTATAACTCAATAAGCCAGACAAAAGTCTGCACACTTTCCAAGTTATAACTACCTGTTGATTGTCAAAACTGGAGGTGCATTGCAGAGGAATATAAATGACAAGCCTTTGTCAACAACCTGAGTAGCTGATCAGGTTTGTGGACATTTTAGTGAAACTTTGAGGGCTATTTTCTCTCACATCTTGTTTGCATCCGTCCATTCATCCATCCATCTATTTTCTGCACATCCTTGTCTCTATCGGGGTTAGGAGGGCTGCTGGTGTCTAACTCCAGAGAACGTTTCGGGCGAGAGGCGGGGTACACCCTGGACAGGTCCAAATGGCCTTATTTTCTTTTTGTTTTGTTTGTTTTCAAGGTTTTTAAATGTTTGATATCATGCGAAAGCTTAGAATCCACACCTTTGGTATCTGTAAATAGCTCAAACCACCACCAGGGAGAATTGTTCCTGGTTTTGTTGTGGTCAGTCACAATTGAAGTGTGACTGACCACACAAACTGAACAAAATAATTCAAAATGCCAACATACAGTGTGACTGGCTGCGGCCAGGAAGACACGAGAAGATGCAATTTTATATTTATAGATTTGTTCTAAAGAAGTACTGTAAGAAACGTGGTTGTAATGGTGAAGGTAGTGAAGCTCAGTTTTACCTGAAACATTTGATGAGGCATTTTTGCCTTATCAGGCAATATTAAGGCAAAGAAGATAAGAAGTCAGATATGTGAAATTATTTTAGGAAAATGTGTTTCATTCATACATGCCCATAAAGTAATTTTGAGGAAGTGAATCTTTTTATTTATTTAATCTTCTGTTAAATAAATATGAAGAAGATATGAATATTAGCAGGTTGTTAATATTTAGTTTTGTTTGTTAAATAACATGGCACAATGTCAAAGTTTAATCATGGTGTTTTTCATTTTGATTTCATTGCATAAAAATTGTTAGCCTCACTAATTTGTCCCACTCAGGCATCTTTTGCCCGCAGAATTCATGAAACGTACAGCAGACATGTTTTCCAGACATTAGACCCGGGATACTTAGATGTGCCGTAACGTAATGATGTGCTGGAATTATGTTTTACAATTTTAATTACTGCAGATTAAAATTTGCATTGCTGACGTATTTTTGTATTCTATTTATTATTTTCACTATTATAATGCTCGTTGATAAAGACAAAGCTCTGACCAGGATGAAGGCTACCTGATCCTAAAAAGCATGAAGACCATTTTGTGCCTTTGCTAGATGAGTATAATGTGTTGTACAAAATCTGTGATATAGCCGTCTTAAAAAAGAGGTGGTGACTTGTCTATTTGTTTCAAATAAAATAGTTTTGCACACTGAAAATAGGCCTCGTTGTGGCTGCAAACCCCCTTGAATGTATGTTCATTCGTAGCCAATCAGATGCATTTGACAGTCTGAACGACCACACCTCCCTCAGTTTCTTAGGCTTTATGTGTCTTTATGACGACAGTAGCAACATGACTCTGCTATGGCTTGTACTGTTCCTTCTTCATCAAGGATGTAAGTGGATTTAAAAGCAGAACATTGACTTTTTTAAAAGCAGAACTTTTTAAAAAGTTTAAAAAAAACCTTTTATCTGTAAACAGTTTTTCTTTTTTTTTAAACTGATCTTTATCATTTAACGTTTCTTTTATCTACTGCAGATACTTTAGTTCCTGTGGTCACAGTCCATCGTGGGGAACCGGTGACTTTGACATGCGTAATGACTGAGAAGTTTGAAACTGTGACCTGGGTTCACTGGTACAAGCAAAGTGCAGGACATACTCTGATATTAATTGCAATGCTGCGTAAAAGTACAAGTACAATGCCCACCTACGGCCCGGGATTCTCAAAATCAAGATTCCAAATAACATATATTGACAACATGAGCAACTTGATAATTTCATCAACGGTAGAACAAGATGAGGGAATGTACCATTGTGCTTATATGGACTGGACTGAATCTACTTGGACTGGGACCTATTTGTCATTAAAAGGTAAATATCCTTGGTGTTTTTTTCATACCAAAAACTGGCATTCAGTGACATTGGGGAAGTATTATTTGGAATTAAAATATCTGAAGCCCCTCTTAAAACTCCTCCAAAACTAGCATTTGGTTAAACACAGTGATGGCTCTTTTCAAATAAGATGTCTGAAATATAACATAGTGGAATACATTCTTGCTTGAAAGAGTGTTAAAATATTATTCATCCGTAATACTGTTTAAATACCTTTTGAACTGAAGTTTCAGTTGAATTTAGATTTTTTTTTCCTTTTTTTTTTTACAGAATGTGCCGTCTTCATCCTACTACCATTAGCTTTCTTACACAAACTGAAATACAGTTATTTCAATGAGAACTCACTTGCATTTACAAAACACATTTGAAGACACAGTATAAGCAGAATATTATTTGAAAATTTACTAAATTAAGTATTTAATTGGGTAACACTTTATTTGAAGGGGTGTGCATAAGACTGACATGAGACTGTCAAAAACATGACATAACATCTGTCATGAATATAAAGAAGTTTTTATGAATGTTTATGACAGTTGCCATGAAGAGTTATTCGGTAAATAATGACACTCTTAATGCAAAGTTGCTCTAAAAGTTCCATTAAAAGTCCATTAAAAGTGACAACATTGCATCAAATTATAATTTACAAAATCATGTAAAGTTTTGAGCAGAAAATGTATGAAGGGAGCTAAAGATTAGGGTGATGACCTGGAAGCTTTCAGCCTCGAAGATCTGGAGCTCATCTCCAGCAATAAATCATGAAAATACTAGCGGAAATATGCAAAATGTGGTGAACATTTCATAAATGCAATGCCAATAAAGACTAAAAGCCCCATTGGTTATTAATAAGGGTAAAAAAATAAAATTTTCAAAATAAAATTTAAATAAAACATAACTTTTATAAAATATTTGTCTTTTGAGTAAGAGATGCCACATTTTCAAAAATAAAAAGATATTTTAAAATACATTTGCAAAGAGTATTTCCTTTGGGCATCGCTTTAGATATGACTTTGACCTACATATATGTTAAGAGTGTTAAAAACTTTGCTCTGTTTTTAATAAAACATCAAAACAAAGACAAAAATGTATATCTTCAATACATCTTTTAGTTTAAATCAAAATGTCAAAGGTCTTTTCTCAGTTGTGTTGTTCTTTCATTTCTTCACAGAAAACGCTCAGAGGATTTCAAGCTTCACTGTTGTTCAGGAGCCAACACTTTCTAATCCCGCCAGTGACACAGACTTAGAGACTCTGCAGTGTTCGGTTCTCTCCGACTCTGTAAATGCAACCTGCTCAGGAGAACCCAGTGTGTTCTGGTTCAGAGCCATATCAGATAAATACTACCCAGACTTCATCATCGCTGAGGGAAAAATACCTGAAAACTGTGAAAAGACGTCAAACAGTCAGAAGAAATGTCGTTATAATTTCAGTAAAGTTGTCAAATCATCTGAAGATGCCATTTATTACTGTGCTGTGGCTGCATGTGGAGAGATACTATTTGGAAATGGAACCAGTCTGAATAAAGGTATAATTTTATATAATTAATTTTGAAATTAAAACGTGTCAAATTAATCCCCAAGTCAACTCTAAGCAAATCCATGTTAAAATGTTATCTTTAATGTTGATATGACTTTTTTTCTTGTCTCAATAACATTACAGAATCAAATCTGTGGTCACAGGAGGCCATCGCAGTCATTTTCCCACTGTCCTTTGTTTTAGCCATGAGTCTGATAGTTATAACCATTCTCATATGCTTCATCAAAGCAAACAAATGTGACCATTTTCAAGGTAATACCAAATATTTATTCTATGCTTTTTAAATAAGAAAGTTTTTGATCTTCTCTTAACATTTTTATTTTACTATCTAGCTACTAACCTGAATAAAAATCGCTCTCAAAGCCAGAGTCTGGTAAATATAGATAACACAGTTATCAAATACTTTGTTGCATATTTTCTGCCACAAGTGAGTTTTAATGTTTTTTAATTTTTCTTCCAGAAACATGAAGATATGTGGACCTATTCTACTGCAATGTTCACAATAAAAACTGACAGTGCTGAAACAAAGAAAATGCCAGAGAAGATGTTCAACATACATTTTCACTGATTTATCTGGTTCACGGTTGTTTGGAGCCAAGTCTCATAACATTGTTGATGAAATTTGATGTATGACTTTAATTCAATAAGTTTGTTTCCTGTTTGTGCATTTTTACCTCATGAACATGAGCTGAAAACGACTTGTTCCACTTTTTGTCACATGAACAGCTTTATGGTTTTAGGGCATTGACGACTAACATCTCAAGAAATTACGGGAACTCAAAAACTCAGAAATCAGCCCTCAGATTTCATTGTTGTGGGTTGATTTTCTGTGAAATGACAAAAACTTAATTGATGATACTAACTTGTGTTGGTAGAATAGTTAGCCAGCAGAAAGGCTGAGGTAGTAGATGTCATCCATGTAAGGATGGGTGCTGTTACTCACGTTATCTGACCTAATATTGTTCAACAATTTAAGTGTTTATAGATAAATTGTATTATAAGGCCATGCACAAATACAGAAAATACATTGGCTACAAAAGGACACTCATTCCAAGTCTCTCTTACATTTTCTGTCTGCTTTTTTTTTGTGTTTACATAAATATGCACCAAAAATAAGCAAATGATAATTTTCATGAAAAATTTTTATTTTGTGTTCTTTAATATGCTAAAAAAGCTGTCAATATGCAAAGTGATAGTCACCATTCTGAAACAATGGGATAAGTCATTCTTTTCAGAAGTGATTTTTCTTTGCCAAAATTGTTACAATTGTTTTTCATATGTTTTATCATACTAGTAATAGCATACAGCATATTTTTGGTTGTTTTAGCACTTACTCTGTTTCTGTCTTATTCTGCCTACACATCCTTTTAGCATTTTTATATTTTAGCATTGATGTATTTTAGTTTATTGTTACATACTTCAATATTTCAGAATTGTATATAGTATTTTAATCAAACGCAGAAGTTAAAAAAATCTAGCAAAAGTGAAAATATGATAAGGATATTACATTGTGACTTATCTCTTATGTTGACTGAACTTATGCAATAAAACAATACAAAGGAAATACATTATGGAAATGGCTGAAATACATCACACTGTAGAAATCAAATCTGATAGTAAAATAAACTTTTTGTTATTCCTACTTATACGTGTACACACTGTTTTCAGATGAATCATTGAACTAACAGGATATTCACAAGATCATTATGCCTGAAACACTTTTTTGATTCTACATATTTCTCTACATATGGTATTATTTAATGACAGCCTGCCAAAAAAAGAAACGGATTTGTTACAAAAATGTTTTTGTACACTCATTAGGAAGTTTGACCCTTCATGTTTTTCTTCATTTCTCCAGCTTCCAGATACTGGACCTACATATATGTTAAGAGTGCTGATTATGCACTTAAGCTGCATAATCAGCAAGCCTTTGCCCCAACCTCAGTCTCTGCAGGCATTAGCAGCTGTCTCCATTAACTTCCTTCTCGTCTCCACCCGCTCTCCGGCCTTCTCCCTTCCATCATCACACTGTCTTGTTTTTTTTTTTTATAACTCTGTTGAGTTCCCTTGTCCCTCGTTGTCCTATATCACTTTCATTACGATGGTATTCAGTTCAGTCTTTAGACTAATCAAATTAGTCAAACAAGAATAGACTTTTGTAAATACACAAGTTTCCTCTAGAAACGCCTCAGATCACAGATCTAAAGTAAACGTACAAAAAATGTCATTCATTCATTCATTTATTCATTCATTCCTTCATTCATGAATGAAGGAATGAATGTTCATTCATTCACTAATTTTATTCTAAAATTGACTAAATGGCAATGTCCTACCAGCAAAGTACCTTCACTAGATTTAAGCTGACTCCTTTGTTAGTGTCCATTTCAGCAGCTGTAAATCTGCTGCAACATGGCTTCTTTTCCAACCATGAGCAATGGCATATTTGAAAATGAGTTTTCAGCAGATCTAAACATAAAGAAATGAAGTGCAACAGTGGCTCCTGATGCAGTCATGTATTGGATATGTGCCATCATAGAGGGTGAACCATTGTGTAGTCCAGAGATTTGCCAAATGAACCTAAGTCATTAAGAGACACTGGGGAGAAGTCCTAAGAAAAATAGAGCTTTTTGATGTTCATTAACAAATATATACGTCATCTATATTTAAACTAGGTAACATGTTTCTTACATTTATCCTACCTATAGGTAAAGTATGTTACCTAGGTAACATACGTTAGGTAACACTCAAAGCCTTTGTGCTTTGAGTGCATAAATATTTACAACAGCGTTGCTATATCAAAAATATAAGTGAGAGCCTTGGAATTATTTATTGTAAATGTGCAATCCGAAAAATGGGAAAAGTAGAAAACTGAGGCGTTTCTGGACGTGACGTGTATTTACACGAGTGTATTCTTGTTTGACTAATTTAATTGGTCTGAAGACTGAACTGAATCTCATAGTTATGGAAGTAGCTCAGGATAACGAGGGACAAGTGAACTCTACATTTGAGGAAAGAACCTGGGTGGGTAATCTTTAAATCTCACCTCCAGGAGAATTATTCTCATGCAACTCAGAAAGTTGAGGCCATTTAATCACAACTCCAGCTGAGGATATTTTCAGATGGTTCAAGAAGCATTTTGAGGATCTCCTGAGTCAGTCCGTTTGTGATAAAGTGCCCAACCAAAAGTCTTGATTTACCTTTCTGTCACCTAGCCTGGCCATTGCCTTTTTACACAATTCTGCTTAATGCTCATTTCCCTTTAGTGCTGTGAAGTGGACATTGTCCCACTGAGCCAAAGTCCTCTGATATAATTTCAACGGGCCCAATCAGCGAACAGAAGGAGAAGTTGTGAACAGTGGCATCAATTTTCTGAGCTGTTTGAATTGTAATCTGCCTGTAGTTTGGAAATGGCAGCACAGGAAGTGAGCAAAACCTTTCAGACCATGTTGGCCATTTGTCCAAAAACTGAATTAGAATGAATAGCTGCCTCATTGGACTCACTGATTCTCAGTGAGGGATGGTTGCTTATAGCACAGGCAATTTCTGGTAAGCTTCATAGCGTCAAACATCAACTAGTTACTCTGCAGAAAGCTACCAACCTTTATGAACCCCCCCATCTAAGCATTTGCGGATTCATGTCTGTGATTTTATGTGGCCTACCACTCTTTAACTCAGTTTCTGTCATGTTCTCTGCAGAAACACTTTGTCTGTTAATCCAATAGATAAGTTTACGTTTAGATTATAGCATGGGGTTGTATTTTGGGAACAAGGTTTTATACATTTGCTCCTTTACAAGGAAACTCTACTTGCCAGAGACAATTTTATGCTCCCAACAGTTTGAAAACAGTTTGGAAATAACTTCTTCCTGCTCCAAAGTGACTGTGCACTAGTGCAAAGCAAAGTTTATGAAGTTACAAATTTGTGAACGTAATGTAGAAGAGCTGGACCAGCCCTGTGGGACTAATTAGAGCACTAATAGTCTTTCTCATCCAACTTCAGTTTCTTGACCTATCAAAATATTTCATGTCATTTTAAGCCCTTTGAATTAAGAATGGGAAGTGTCCAAAGGCACAAATAACTTTCGGCAGTACAAGTGTACAATGAAATAATTTTGATCACTTTATAAGTTCAGAAGTGGGGCGACTGGCTGTGTGGGTAGAGTAGTCGGTCTTGCAATCAGAGGTTGTAGGTTCAATTCCAGCTTCCACATGTCGATATGCCTCTGGGCAAGACACTTAACCCAAAATTGCCTACCAGTGTATAAATGTGTGCATGTTTGTGAGTGCAAATGGGTGAGTGTGACTCCAGTGTAAAGTGCTTTGAGTGGTCAAAATGACTGGAAAAGTGCCATTTAAGTTCAGTCCATTTACCATTCATAACTTCAAAATAAAAAATCTATGACTAGAACAAAATGTTTGTATTTAGATGGTTTCCATTCTATGTGACTGAGATTGAGCAGTTTCTAGATAAAATGAGCCAAATTTCCACTTTTATATTTGCAAAGTTGGCAGCGAGAGATTCCAAAAAAAGACATGGAAAACTGATATTTATCATTTCACATGTGAAAGATGATCTTGCAAAGTATTGACTCTAGGTGGTATAAATGCTCACCATAAAGATTAGTAAAAATTACATTTTCCTTTCTTTTCCCTCCACTTTACAAAATATGCTTTTTAATGTTTATCTATGACAATAAATCCCAATATAAAATTGAAAGTCCATGTAAAATCCTCATACTCTTATTTATAGTATTTAAATGTTTTATTCAGGTACTTCAATTTTGAATTTATTTGCTTGTACCTATATGACTTGCTATTACCTCAGAAATATTACCAATCACAAATCTTACAGTACTACTGTAAGACTATTCATAAAATCAACATTTTTATAGAGTCTGCTTCAGTTTTTTAACAGCATGATACTGAAAGACTCAGCACTTCAGAAATATCAGTATTTACGTGGACTCTGTCATAATTAGCAGGGATTTTAAATGAGAAAATCTGGAAAACCTTAACGGCCTAGAATAAAGACAAAAATCTGACCAGGTAATGGCAGTGGGTGAAAACCATCTGATTATAAAAAGCATAAGAGAATCCAACTTCTGGCCTTGCACAAGTTCGCTAAACTTGTGTAATGTTTCATGCAACATCTAATTACAGATACAAAAACGTGCTAACTTGTCTATTTGCTTCAAAACTCCTAGGAAATGCCAGTTAGTAGAAATGATTGCACTTTGAAATGAGCTTCATTGTGCCACCAAGCCCCCTTTGATTGTAAATTCTTTCGTAGCCAATCAGATGCATTTGACAGTCTGAATGACCACACCTCCCTCAGTTTCTTAAGCTTTATGTGTCCTTATGAAGACAGTAGCAACATGACTCTGCTATGGCTTGTACTGTTCCTTCTTCATCGAGGATGTAAGTACATTTAAAAACAGAATCTTGTCTTATTGAAGATTTTTTTGTTTTATTTTATCTCTCATCTGTAAGCAGTTTCTTTAAAACTGATCTTTATCATTTAACGTTTCTTTTATCTACTGCAGATACTTTAGTTCCTGTGGTCACAGTCCATCGTGGGGAACCGGTGACTTTGACATGCGTATTGACTGAGAAGTTTGAAACTGTGACCTGGGTTCACTGGTACAAGCAAAGTGCAGGACATACTCTGATATTAATTGCAATGCTGCGTAAAAGTACAAGTACAATTCCCACCTACGGCCCGGGATTCTCAAAATCAAGATTCAAAATAACATATATTGACAACATGAGCAACTTGATAATTTCATCAACAATAGAACAAGATGAGGGACTGTACCATTGTGCTTATATGGACTGGACTGAATCTACTTGGACTGGGACCTATTTGTCATTAAAAGGTAAATATCCTTGGTGTTTTTTTCATACCAAAAACAGTAACATTCAGTAACATTGGGGAAGTATTATTTGGAATTAAAATATCTGAAGCCCCTCTTAATATTTTATTTGTCCAGTTTGTCCTTCACAATTAAGAGAATAAAAATGGTAAAAAAAAAAAACCTCTTGTTTGTAAAATTGCTTAAGTTATTACTCTAAAGTTATAATTTAAGCAAGTAAGACTGAAGAAACTAGCTCAAACACTTTTTCAAAAAAAAATTCCAGTTTCAATTTATTTTTTAACAGAATGTGTTCCCTTAGTTAATCAAAAAATAATAAAAATAAATCTGATATTCTACAACAGTGAGTTTTCTTATGCAATCTGGAAAACATATATTCCAATGAAAATTCATTAAAAAAGACAAGATAATTTGCAGTCAGTTGTGACTTTTGTTGATAATCGGTTATGCAGTCTTAACTAAAATATGTTAGCAGAATATTTAAATATTTTAAAAGTTAAATATTCCATCAAAAATAGCTTAAATATAAGACTACAAACTTCTGATGATGAAAAACAATTTTATTTGTCGACAATTTCCTCCCTGTTAATTTTCTGACATGAAAAGTGTTTTGAAACGACACAGGCAGCTACAAATGATTTGTGAAAAGAAAAAAAAAAGAAAAAAATATATATTTCTCTGTCTTTATTTTCAGACAACGTAACCATAAAATTAATAAAAAATATTCCCTGAAAACAAAATTGTCTCCTATCAAAAACCCCACAGAGTTAACACCATTGTTGTTCATACCCATGGGAGATTTAGTTTAAAGTAATATTGTAATTTGACTAATATGTTTATTATCTTTAGAAGTAATACCGACAGTTTGGAGTGGACCAGCAGGTCCACTCCAAATAGGGAATTGAAATCAAGAGAATTTGTGTAGCTAAAGATTAGGGTGATTATAAGGAAACTTTCAACCTCATAGATTTAGAGCTCATCTCCAAATACCAGTGGACACATGCAAAAAGCTGATGAGACACAAAACGATGGTTATCTGCAATGGATATAAAGATTTACATATCAATAAAGGCATTAATCATTTCCAACATGCTAGTTTTTTTTTATTTTATTTATTTTTTATAAAATACAAGAGAAAACTGAATATAAATCTGAAAAGGGATGAACAATTTTGAGCTTAGCTACAAGAGACTTTGGTCTACATGTTAAAATTGTTAAATCCATCTATTAAAAAAAGGACTGAGTTATTTAAAAAAAAATCCTCAGTTATTAATAGACAATGGAAAAAACAAACACATTTTTAGTATAAGTATTTAGACTTTCAACTAAAATCAAGATGCTGGATCTCTTGTTCACAGCTGTGTTCCTTATTGTCTTCACAGAAAACTCTCAGAGGATTTCGAGCTTCACTGTTGTTCAGGAGCCAACACTTTCTAATCCCGCCAGTGACACAGACTTAGAGACTCTGCAGTGTTCGGTTCTCTCCGACTCTGTAAATGCAACCTGCTCAGGAGAACCCAGTATGTTCTGGTTCAGAGCCATATCAGACACATCCTACCCAGATTTCATCATCGCTGAGGGAAAAATACCTGAAAACTGTGAGAAGACGTCAAACAGTCAGAAGAAATGTAGTTATAATTTCACTAAGGTTGTCAAATCATCTGAAGGTGCCATTTATTACTGTGCTGTGGCTGCATGTGGACAGATACTATTTGGAAATGGAACAAACCTTGTAAAGAGCGATCAAGGTATTGTGTGTATTGTGCCATTTGTGTTACCATAAAAAAAATCCTGCTTTTCTGAATCAATGATCTTATCTGCCTTTGTTTTCCAGATAAAAAAACAAGTACAATAAGGATTGTGTTGGTGATTATATTAATCTGCTTGGCCATTTCTGTGACCTTGAATGTTATTTTTATTTGTTACCGAATTCAAAGATCAGCCTGTGCTCAATTTAAGGGTAAGTGTAATTTATTAAGCTAATGTTTTAAAACCACAGTCACATTAATTACCATGTTCTATTTACTCAGAGAGTTCCTCTTCTCAACCAAGACACAATGACTTAAGCCAACCAGGAAATGAGGTAAATAATATTAAACTATAATTATTATTACAGCTGACTTAGTGTAACAGTTAACAACAGAGCTGGTTGTAACAAAATGGATTGAAATGGATGTATTTTTATCTTTTTTCCACAGACTGACAAAGGTCAGGATCTGAATTATGCTGCATTACATTTCTCTGAAAGGAAAGAGCCAAGAGGAATGAAGAAAAGAGAACTGAAGACTGAAGAAAGTTTATATTCACAAGTTAAAGGACAGATGTCAAGATGATTGGCTCTAAGTTTATATGGGATACTGACATTGTGATAAAAGACAGTTCAGTGTTTTCAGATTCATTGTAACTGCGACGAGTGAGACAATTTGTAAAAGTAATTTTTTGTAAATTTTTTTTAGAGTTTAGTGCTGTACTAAAATCTCATCAGTTTAATGAAATGGCCTCAAATTCTTGTGTATTGAAAAATTTCACCTAAATGAGGTTCTATATGTGTTTGAAATAAAGCAGCTTTTTATGTTTTTCTTCGATTAAAAAATGTGTTTAAAAATATAAAATTCATGAATAAATATTTTGATGAAGTAGTTTCAATTCATGTTGACTGAGCTGCACATTGTTTTGGTGAACACATTTTAGAAGACACCAAATAAAACTAATTGTTAGTGATGGGCTCGTCTTGGTTACAAGGATTTTCAACTTGTAATAAGCTATATTGTCTCATCCCCATGTTTATCCAACTCTTCTTCACTGTGGTTCAAAGTGTCCCACTTCTGGCTAAAAACAACATCACAGAAGACCTTTGGTTATTGATCGGTGAGGGGTTAGAATCACTAGTTGTGTCTCAGGAGCAACTCTCACGCTCAAAGTTACACAACGTTTCAGACTCTGGGGTCATCCACCATCAACCCCACCCACCTGAGCTGTTACTCAATTGTCATGGAAAACCACCTGAACTGTGTTGAGCTCAGTCGAGCTGCGCTGAGCATTTACTAATAGAAAAAGATTATAAAAGGCTTGTAAAAATACATAAGTTCAGCGTTTTATCATTTTACAGATCAGATCCCCGGTGAAAGGTTCAGCACACTAACAGTTCATTACTTACTGGAGTAGTTTATGCTACACAGACTAACATAGCAAGAGAGAGACGTCATATATCAGATAATGGAGGAACAGTTTATCAGTACTGATGTTACCATTCAGAAATGCTAATCCAGTCAGACTACAAGCTGAAAACATAAATACCTGGATGAATCTTAATTTCAAGTTTGAATGAAAGCTAGTTAGTCAGTGACTTAATCTGAATGGTATTAAGTTGGACATCAGTAATAACTCTTCTGTATGTAACGTATTATTTAAATCCCATATAATGCCTGGTTGATACAGTAAGATTTTAAAATTGCTGATGAATTTTCAAAACCTGTGAAACCACACGGTAAAAACCCCCAGGTCAGGTATATCAAGTTTGGTTGTGCATTGTGTGGTCTAAAGCTACACAAAGACAGCATGCCTCACTTAAATAAACATGAGTGGTGAGGGAGAAGAATGGTCATAATTTGGGGAATATTCTCAGCAGAGGAAAACAATGTCCACCAGACTTTCTGGTGCATCATGGCAGTTAATTTATCTTCTGTATTTTAGTTTGCCATCTATGTCTCTATTACCTTCTCACTGGCTACACGGTACATTGAACACATTCTTGTTTGTGCTTGGGGAACGCCCCACATGCAAGACAATTCAATATGCTGAATGCCCCAATTTGAGGCTCAGAGCAGTCCTTACATGGGGGATTTATGTAAAATCAATTTTCTTTCATCAAGAACAGAATCGTAATATTCATTCTGATGAAGTTTGTTTCTCATATTTAGAGGAAATCCCAACCTATATGCAGAAATTTTGTCCTGAATGTTATGCTTTCATTAGATGCAAGTGGACAATTATCATAATTAACAGAGATAAATACTTTCTAACAGCTGTATGTGTTTCACTTACTGGAGTTATTGAAAAAATGTACTTAAGCATTATTCAAATTTATTTAATCTAATTTTATCCAGTTGTTTTCTTTTAAATGAAATTTATTATGAAATGAAAGTCTAAGAGCAGACCTAAGCTTTTGATGACAGAAAGATACGATGTTGGCTTCAAACTGAAGGGTACACTGATTTCTTCTGATGATTTCCACAGGGTACTCCAAAGAATATTAAGAACTAGAAATGTCCTTCATTGTCCCATAACGGGGAATTTTCAGTACAACAGCAGCAACAATGAAGCAAAGCAAGGAGGTGCAAAGACACAAATAAGCAATATATAAAAACAGGATAAAGAATGCAAATAGTGTACTGTAAGGGCAACATTTCAAAATAAGTACTGCGTAGTTGTAAAAAAAAGTGTACAGTAAGTTACGTTTTAAGGTCAGTCTACTGTATATATATTTTTGCTGTAATCGACACTAACACACTTTAACAACGATGCCATTTTGTCCAGCCTTGCTCATTTAACCAGAGAAGACCATACATTTCATGTGGAAATAAAACAAAAAACAGCACACTTTTACAACCACATATTTACTCCAGCATCTGCATTACAAAAGTAGCGTTCATATATTGTTTACTGCCTGTAACAATTCAAACTATTTGCCATCAGACTGTTCTGAAAGAAACTTTGTCTATTTTTCCATCACATCCTATTTGATTAAACTTGGCACATCGGACTAATTATTACAGATTCCCTATTCTAATCATGATTCTGTAATAACTGTAGATACTGTATATATGCAGTGAATGTTGAAACTCAAAGACGAAAACCTTTGACCCACTGGTGGCGCTGTAAGAAAAGCTACTGGATGGATACAGTCTTATACTCAGCACCGTGTCTGTGATCTACATTTCTGTGTTTTGATAAACAAAAAATACTGATGTTTATATAAAACCATTTTGGAAACCGTAATTAAAGAACATTTAAGAGAAAAAGAGAATATACTTCTCACATAGGGTTTGTAGCAGGAAGTAGCCGTTTGTTGCATACTTTACAAAAACCATTCAGGTGCATTTCACAGTGTAGATTGTGACACCTTTTTTGTAAAAACGGTGACAAAATGTTTCTGACAAATCTGATTTGCTCTAATGGCAGTGGTCTGACCACCACCTCCCTACCCTCAGTAGGTATATTTAGTGTTAGCCAAATAACAAGCAACAGTTCAGAAAGAAAAGAAAAAAAATCGCTGGGTATTTAGGTGATCAAATAATGGTAGAAAAAAAAAAAAAGCAGAAGCTCATAGTGACAGGAAATGCTCTTTGATGGTGTATTCGGCAATAGCCAATCAGACACATTTGACAAGACCGCCACACCTTTGTGTTTTACTGAAGGGTCCTACTGTCTGAACGAACACAGTCATCATGACTCTGTTGTGGCTCACATTGTTGCTTTTTCATGAAGGACGTAGGTATTCTTTACATGATTTGAGAGAGAATATTTTCTAATTTAAGTGTCTTAAATACGCATTTTGGTTCTGTTCAGTCTAACATTTAATGCTGTCATTTTTTTGTTTTACATGTTTTTTCCCATATAGATACTCTGGTTCCAGTGGTCACTGTTGAACTGGGTCAGTCTGTGACTTTGACTTGTGATTTTGCCATGAAATATCAGAGCAACACGTGGCTTTACTGGTACAAGCAGAGTGCTGGAGATATTCTGACTTTAATTGCGATGCTGCAGAAAAGTATAAGCCCCAACTATGGACCAGAAATCTCTGCTTCAAAATTCATTGTAACATCAAATGAGCACAGCAGCAATCTTACAATTTTCAGAACAGTTCATGAAGATGAGGGGATGTATCACTGTGCTCAAATGGACAGAGTTAAATCTATATGGAGTGGGACTTATATATCAGTAAAAGGTAAATCAGTCATTTCTATTTTCCTATATTTTTTATATTGTTTAACTCACAAATTGACCAGTAGGTATCATCATCTGAAATCCAACTAGACATGATTATATATCATGTCAGTAACATATAATATTTTTATCTTCCAGTATTTTTAATATTTTTTAATTCATGAATTGACCAGTGTATCATTGCCTGAAATCCAACTAGACACGATTATGTTACTGAAAAATATATCATCTAGTATAAAGTAAGGCTCAGGGTGACAAAAGAACCAAATTTTTAGTGAGTAATTTGTTTGGAAACAGCATTCAATGTTTAATTTTAATATTTTTGTAAATGTGTTTTATTATCAAGTCATTAAAACATTTATTTCATTTGTATTTCTTACATATGAAATAAATAGACAATTTGTTCCCTTGTGTGCATCTGTAGTTATTATTGTTCCAAAAAGTACAAAAAATTGAAAAACATTTTAGTGTATATTAGATACTGTGCAATATTTTTCACTATGTTGGTTATAATCATGGTTAGTAAGTAAACTATTATGTCTAGGGTTATAATATTCAGATCTTTCTTTGTCTAGTTGGAAAAGTAAAATAAATCATTGCAAACTGTGCAAAACCACAATGTTAAAAAATAAAGTCTCTAATTTATGGTAAAATATCGCCAGGATATTAACACAGATTTTTAAATTCTGGCAACCACAGCTGCCGGTATTTTACAGTAAGTTTGGGATAATTTATTTATTTTTTAACAGTGCACAAACTAACTTTAAATCAACAAAATTATAAAACTGTCAGGAACCAAACAGCAACCTGAAGTTAAATTAAATATTGAAAAAACTGAGCAGAAATATTTTCTTTGAACTGTAGAACTTAAACTAGTGAAAATGTTTAACCTGACTTTTTTGTTGCATAATCTGTCTATAGAAAATACATATATTAAATAAGGGTCTCATATTTTATCTGCCTGCTACAACAGTGTTGTGACTTAATTTGTTTCAACATTTGACTGTTGTGCTTTTGTCATGACTGACATTTTTAAAATCAATGTGCCATAAAAAAAAAATGTTGAAAGTTTTTGCTAAATTTATTACAAAAAAATTTTGAGTATTAAAATTCTACAATTATAAATTCTACAAATTTCCTGGTTATTTTACAATTTCCAGAAATTGTAGAAATTCTAAAATTTCCCTGAAGTAAAATCCCAAAGTGACTAATAAAGTTATCTATCCATCTTACTCTAGTTTTAGTATTTCAGTTTGTTTCAACACTTCACTAACAAACAATATGATTATTTCACAGGAATGCCTAAAAGGACATCAAACTACACTGTGTTTTCTCAGATAACGAGTATTGTTCAGCAGACAACGGTCTCTGGTCCCACCGAGCCAACAGGCTCAGAGACTCTGCAGTGTTCGGTCCTCTCTGACTCTGAGAACACAACCTGTTCAGGAGAACCCAGTGTGTTCTGGTTCAGATCCAGATCAGAAAAGTCTTTTCCCGACATGATTTACACCGATGGAAAAAAGTCAGAAAATTGTAAGAAGAGATCTGACTCTCCGAAGAGATGTTTTTATAACTTCTATAAGAATATCAGCTCCTCTGATGCCGGGACTTACTACTGCGCTGTGGCCACATGTGGACAGATATTATTTGGAAATGGAATTAAAAACGGTATGACTTACATCATTTGAGATATCATTCAAAATTTCTTAAATCATCACAAATAAGTAATTGTTCTCTGAAGCAACATCTTCTTGATGGAGAAAATTACATGCTTTGTCTTTGTTTTCTAGGTAAAACAAATGAAAACAACATGACGGTGGTCACAATAGCTGCAATAATCTGTTTGGTCATTTCTGTAATATTTAACATTTTTTTCATTTGCTTTCAAACACAAAGATCAGCATGTCATCGATTTAAAGGTTTGCTTCAGTGACTAAATTATATCATATCAAACATATGTTATGACAGAAAAAAGTAGAATCACGTAAAATAAAACAAAGTCTAAAACTGAGTGTTGCATCCATGTTTACAGAAAGCTCTTCTTCAGAGAAAAGAAGCAACTTTAGCCAAATAGGAAATGATGTAAGTAAAAACCTTAATTGCCTAAATTGTTTTTTTTAATACTAAACGATACATCTCAACATCACTAAATAACTTTGATTGAAAATGTGTTTTTCCAAACAGACTGAAGCTGGACCTGATCTGAACTACGCTGCGTTGCATTTCTCTGAAGGGAGAGCATCAAGAGGAAAGAAGAAGAGAGAGTTGATGACTGAAGAAAGTGTGTATTCACAGGTTAAAGGATGAGCTTGAATATCTGTGTCAGCCTGTAAAGAAAACCGCTTGTGAGATGTAGATGCATCTTGTTAGTGACATAGAAATAAAAGTTGTGAATTTAAGCAGACAACTGAATGAAAGATATAATGAAAAAATTGTGCAGCTTCAACACTTTGTCAAGTTTGTCTACATAAAAAAAGTAAACAAGATGGCTTGTATTTTCTTTAGGAGTGGAAAATAAAAACAGCACTATGAATCTTTTTGACTTCTCTAAATTTATGCAACAGATTTCTTAACTTTTGAACACTGGGTGTGTATAACAGTAATGAACAATGACCTCTGACTCCCTCCTCCCTGCAATAAAACCTAAATAATGCATACGTTTCATTTTAAACTTTCTTCTTAAATTTTCTTAAATAACAAAATACATCTGTTACTCTTACTTCACATCATATCTGCATGATGCATTTTATTACTCAATCACATTATTGTGATGTCATTGAACATACATTCCTTTTTTGGTATCCAAAAACAACAACACAATAGTTATTCGTCAAGATATCATGAAGAGAATAGTGGACTAAATCCTGATCATGTTTGGGTTCAGCTTTCAGATGCCTTATGGTGCCACCCTCATCTGTTCAAACAATGATGTGCAAGTATAAACACTATGGAGGTGTCCAACTATGAGATATTGCAGGGATGAATGATTTTGTTGAGAAATGTGTTTATCTTCAGAACAAAAGAATCTTTAAAATATGCTGGTTGAGGCTTATCAGAGAGTGTCGTAATCCAGACAGGAAGACATTAATCCACCAAATGAAACATAAAACACAACATTACAGTTTGAAAAAGCACAAACAAACAAAAACTTCAGGGACATCCTCTAATTGGCAGCTAAAATTGATATGTTAAGTAATAATATGTTTTTTAGGTTCAGGCAAAAGGGGGAAGCTTTTCAAACTTGGCAGATTTGTTCTATGTTGGTGTTTTACTGGAGGACACATTTTATATTTCACAAAACAAATGGCCTCATGATGAAAGGAAGCTACGTACAAATTTTGAAGCTACATCTTAAGTCAAACAGGAAGTCAAAACCAAGGCATTACAGTGAACCCTTGCTATAATACGGTTCACCTTTCGCGGTCTCGGTTCCTGATTGGCTAAAATATACGTAATACAGATTGGCCATTCAGGAGATGGAAACTGAAACTTTGAATGCCTGCTGAAAAAAAACTGTGGCCGGCGGCTCTGCCGTAGATACAGCTGTGAATCTNCTGGAGATATTCTGACTTTAATTGCGATGCTGCAGAAAAGTATAAGCCCCAACTATGGACCAGAAATCTCTGCTTCAAAATTCATTGTAACATCAAATGAGCACAGCAGCAATCTTACAATTTTCAGAACAGTTCATGAAGATGAGGGGATGTATCACTGCGCTCAAATGGACAGAGTTAAATCTATATGGAGTGGGACTTATATATCAGTAAAAGGTGAATCAGTCATTTTTATCTTCCAGCATTTTTAATATTTTTCAGTTCACAAATTGACTAGCGGGTATCATTATCTGAAATCCAATTAGACGTAATTATGTTACTGAAAAATATATCTTCAATAAAAGAAAAAAAGTATGATTCAAGGGATAAGTGAACCAAGTTTTTAGTGGGTAATGTTTTGATACAAGCATAAAATGATAAATTGTAATGTTTTTTTGTGCTTTTAATATAAACTTAAAAAGTTTTTTTTTTCAATTTTACATTAAATAAATGCAGACTGAAAGTCAAAATTAATTGATTTCTTTGAACTGTAGAACTTAAACTAGGGAAAATGTTTAACCTGACCTTTTTGTACCACACATCTGTCTATAGAAAACACATTTGGGAAATAAGTGTCTCATATTTGATATTATTTGTATTTTTGTCATAACGGATGTTTTTCTTCTACAGTCAATATTAAAGTATTTGCTAATTTTATTCCCCAAAAAATTCTATTACTCTAGTTTTAATATTTCAGTTTGTTTCAACACTTCACTAACAAACAATATGATTATTTCACAGGAATGCCTGAGTGGACATCAAACTACACTGTGTTTTCTCAGATAACGAGTGTTGTTCAGCAGACAACTGTCTCTGGTCCCACCGAGCCAACAGGCTCAGAGACTCTGCAGTGTTCGGTCCTCTCTGACTCTGACATCACAACCTGTTCAGGAGAACCCAGTGTGTTCTGGTTCAGATCCAGATCAGAAAAGTCTTTTCCCGACATGATTTACACCGATGGAAAAAAATCAAACAACTGTGACAAAATATCTGACTCTCAGAAGAGATGTTTTTATAACTTCTCTAAGAACATCAGGTCCTCTGATGCCGGGACTTACTACTGCGCTGTGGCCACATGTGGACAGATAATATTTGGAAATGGAAATAGTCTGGAAACTAAAGGTATAATATATACATTGATTTAATAATGAAATAATTTAAGTGTTTGATAAACTAAAGATGTAGTTTCAACTATCGCATTTTCGGATTAGCTGTAATTTACCGTAAGTGTAATTGGAGTTTTTCGAATGTATAATCCTTTTGTTTTCTTATCTTCAAGGATTCCGTCTGGGATCAAAGAAGGCCATTATAGTTATTTTCTTCCTGTCTGCTGCGTTAGCCATAAGTCTGATTGGTATAGCCGTCCTCTTATGCTCCATCAAAAGAAACAAGTGTGGACATTGTCAAGGTAATTCAAAATAGTTTTCTTGTACTTCTCATTAAATAAATTACCTCTTTATTTAATCTTTTTTTTATTTAATTGTGTAGAAGCTGTTATCCTGGACCAAAACTGTGGCCAGAAAAGGCAACAGGTAAAATATATCAGGCCTTTTCTTATCAGATGTTTTGACGCATTTTAAAGTAGCAAACCAGTTTCCTGAATTTTTATTTGCCTTCTCTGTATTTTTTTTTATTTATTTGATCTTCTTAGGGAAGGGAAGACAGAAGGATGTATTCTGCAGCTGTTTTCACCATGATGAAATCTGACAACACGGCAACAAAGAAAACAGCAGAAACACAGATGATGTTTGCTGCGGTAAAAGCCTTTGGGTTTTAAAAAGATACCCTTTGACCTTTGTGTTGATTGATCCAGTTCATTTTTGTTTTGAACTACGTTTTAAATCACAGATTCATTTTATTGGATCCCTTTGATTAAACTGTTAATTGCTTTTACTTAATTTAGGCATTTTTTTTTCTGTTAACATAGACATTGCTAAAATCAAGCTATTGTTGTGGATACATACATAATGCGGAAATAGATGCGATAATAACAAAATAGTGCTTCCGGATCGTTTGTGTTTTACTGATTTGAGTAAAGACATCTTTGCATTTTTACAAACAATGGTATGTTGTGACATTGTGGATATTGTGTTTCTGTTAATTTGATCTCTGTTTTGTTGTCTTCTGGTTTTGATTTTCAAATTAATATGCTCACTGACTTTGTTCTGCTGAAACAAGTCAGTGCCAAGTCGGTTCCTGCATCCAAATCAACAATTTTGTTTTTTGTCCAACGTCTTAGATGTTTCTTATTTCTCCATACCAATTTCTTATTGTTTGATGTGCTCATCAGTTTTCTTTAGATTATTGTCACATCATTTATTGTCTTTGATGTCATTACTCTCCTGTGGCATCGCTTTCAAATGTTCCCTTGTAATCCTGCCAATCTCCACAATGCTTCATTAAAATTAAATTTTCATTACATTTAGCTGATTTAATGTTTATTTGTATTTAACCCTCTGCAGCCTCATCTTTTTATAATTTAACGATGATGGTTAAATAGTATGATGTAAAAAAAATTATAGAAATTACATTTGAAGATCAAGATATGTCTGTATTCAGTTTAAAGCTACTTCTTGCAAAAGACAGTAAAATATGTCTTCTGCAATATTTGTACAATTGTATTTTTCTTTTCAGATAGAGCACAATAAAATGATTGTTTCCAGAGACCCCAGGAACAAATACTTACCCTCTATGAAACTAAAAGATTTCAGATTATAAAATATTCATCTTGATTTTAACTTTTCCCACATTTTTGTCATGCTAAATTCAAAATTTTTATGTGCTTTATTTCGATTTTATGTGATTTATGTTTACACCAGCATATAAAGCAACCTCAAGATGATTGTAACAACCAGGAATAGCATCTGCTCTGCAATTTTTGTATAATTTTATAGTATTAGAGCCAACATGTCAACTTAACTAGAACGTTTTAAAAACATATATGTCTCACTGAAAGGCAGATCATTGTGGCAGGACATCCTCTTTCAATGTATATTTTGAAATAGCCAATCAGATTAAATCTACATCTACAAAACCGCATCTCCTCCTGTTGCTACAGCGTGAGGTTTCTTAAGTAGGCCTTGGCAACATGATTCTGTTATGGGTCTCACTAATTCTGCTTCATCAAGGCTGTAAGTATCGCTTTTTGAAGTAAAATCTTCTCGTTAAACTGTGCACATCATGTTTTTATTTATTTATTTTTTATTAAACCAACTCTTGTTGCACATTTGTAATCTAATACAGATGCTTTGGTTCCAGTGATAAGAGTTCAACTGGGTCAACCTGTGACGGTGACATGTGTTTTAAGCGAGGCGCTTCAGAGTGTCAGTTGGCTTTACTGGTACAAGCAGAGTGCAGGAGATACTCTGAAATTAGTTTCAATGCTGCGTAAAAACACAAACCCCATTTATGGACCAGGATTTTCTGCCTCGAGGTTCAACACAACGTATGACGACAAAATGAGCAACTTGACAATCTTGAAGGCCTCAACAGAAGATGAAGGAATGTATCACTGTGCTTACCTTAACTGGCTCCAAACTATGTGGAGTGGAGCTTACTTGTCATTAAAAGGTAATTAATGTAAAAAAAGAGACCTTTTTAAAAATTGAAATGATATTTGTGTGTTTTTCAATGTGAAGTTAAGATATGTGACTGAGATGAGTTGAAGTACTCAAATGTTTTGTCTCTCTGAGCACACAAAGATTGTAAGGATGTTACAATCATAGGAGAAACAATTTCTCCTATGGTGTTAAATAAATATAATATGTGGATATAAATCTACGTATATAAATTAAGGCATAATTTTATCCAATGTTGATTGCATTTTGGATAATATAAGTTAAAAATATTTAAGTAAATTAGATTTAAACCCAAAAACATGGAAGCAAAAACACATGTAATTCTTTTTAACACAGAAACAAGGAGAACATCAAACTACAAAGTTGTTCAGCAGCATGCAGTTTCACATTCTGCTAATCCAGCAGACTCAGTGTCTCTGCAGTGCTCCTTCCTCACTGACTCCGACCAAAAGCCATGTTCAGAGGAACCCAGTATGTTCTGGATTAGAGCTGGATCTGACAAATCTTACCCGGATCTCATCTACACTGATGGAAAAAGGTCAAGTACTTGTGAGAAGAGAGCCGGCATTCAGAAGAGATGCATTTATAACTTCTCAATGAACGCCGGCTCCTCTGATGTTGGGACTTATTACTGTGCTGTCGCCACATGTGGAGAGATATTATTAGGAAATGGAGCTAACCTGAGTATTCAAGGTAAGTGTGCAATTTGATATATTTTCACTGAATCATTTGAGTTTGTGTGAGAACAAGAAATCTACTTCACTTATTTAAATCACTTGTTTACTCTTAGCCAATTTGGATGTAAGATGAGTGTGATGATCATTAATGTTTAATCATTATTCTCTTTCTCGCCGTTTCTACAATAATGCTACAGAATCAGGTCTGTGGCCGTCGGAGGCCATCACTGTCACTTTTGTCCTGTCTACCGTTTTAACCATAAGTTTAATAGCCCTCCTTGTCCTCATCTGCTACCCGAACAAAAACAAATGTGAACATTGTCAAGGTAATAGAAGATAATTATTCTGTACATCTCTAGAAGGAAAGTGTTGCTTCTGGATTATAATTATTTTTATTTATTTTGCTGTCCAGCTCCTGCTAAGCTGCAAAAACCTCAGAACAGCCAACAGGTAAAATGTTGACACCGCTTTTCATCAAATGTTTGGACACATTTTGCAAGGTACAAACAAGCCCCCTTCTTCTTTGATTCACCTTATAAGTTGTGTTGTAATGTTTCTACTTAGACATTTGGAGACAGAAGGGTGTACACCGCTGCAGTCTTCACTGTGATGAAAATGGATACTGAAGCTGAAAAATCACCATAAAAAAAGTTTGCTGATGTAAAAGCTTTTGGTCTTTAAAAGATGGCATACAAGCTTTTCTGCTGAATAATCTAAATCCAATTTACGTTTATTTGGAGCAACATTTCAAAACTTTGTGCAGAGTATTAGTTTTAAATATTACATAAGGACAGTAGATTTCGTTACCAAATTTAGACCTTTTTTTTGTTGAACTAGGACATAGCCATCTATCTATTTGGACCTTGTGGGTTGTCTGGTGATCTGTGAAGTGGTGGAATATCCATTGATTGTGATATTATTAAGATATCAGGATACTAATTGGTCAGCAGAAATGTTTAGCTGTATCAGACGTGTTACATCCATATAAGATACAAAATCTAGAGTTTTCCTGGAGAATATTATAATTCAACAAGATAGAAATATTCTATTCAAAAGATGACAATGTAATGGTTAATAGATATGTGTTGAAATAATCTAAACATGTACAAACAGAAGTCAATGTATGGCTGTAATGCTCTTTAAGGTTTGTTGCATGTTACTCAGATTTAAATATGTATAAACATTGTCTTTTTTGTTCTAAATGTGTTTAATACATATCTGTCTTTGACAACTTGTGATGGAAACTATACTTACCTATTTTACATTATTTTTCCTTAACCTTCAATTAATTACTGCATAAACGTTACACCAAGTATGCATGAGAACTGCTGGTAATATGCACCATGTGGGGAGGAAAAGAACTTGTAGTTTGGTACTTCTGCAATTTGACAGACTTCTGCACAACTAATATAGGGAATAATCCCCATAGGAGATAAAAAAAATTCCCCTAGTCAAGAAAAAACTAGAAAGTTTGTCATTTGATAAATGTCAACATTGCCCTATGTGTTTTTTACTATTACATACTTTAAGAAAATATTTTACTTTCAAATGTTTGCTTGAATTTAAATAAATATTAATAAAAATTAAATAAAAGCAATAACTTTAATTTTATACAGTCATCACATAAATATGGTGTGCTAAAAAATCTTACTTCTAGTGAGTCGAGCAAATACGTTTCAATTATTGCTTTAATTACAAAAATACATTTATCATACAAAAATGCTTAATAACTCCAGTCCATAACTAAATATACTTGAAATACTAGTACAAATACTTATTTGCTTGACAATACAATGCAAAAAAAATAGTCGAAAGGTATTTTTCAGTCAGCGAAAATGGGTCATTGCAGTACAGAACTGTGGAGTGTGCATTTTCTGTTTCAGCCAATCACCTTGATTTGAGTTAAAGATTGTTAACCTAAATCTGAGTCAGAAGATGTTGGTTGTGCCAAGAGAAAGGTAACTAGGCACAATGTTCAGAGGACTGACTGCTATTTATTTTCTAAGCACAATGGGTGAGTTCACGTCCTGTATATTCTAAGAGAAGAATAACTGAAATATGTAAAATTTTGTTGTTTCATGTCTGCACTTTAGTGGCACAGTCATTTAAGACAACGGTGGTTGTTCTTTCTTTATTTTAGTTGTGCTTCCAGCCCTAAAGGTTCCTGTGATTCCTGTGATTGAAGCTCAACTCAACCAAACTGTGAATCTGACATGCGATACATCAGGTCATGATAATGGGTTGTTTTTCTGGTATAAAATGAATTATGGACATATGGTCCAAACAGTTGTTAGCGGCACTTTTAGTGAATTAAAGCTTGATAAGAACTTTCCAAACTCAAGGTTCCAAGTTGAAAATGTGGGATACATAAATTTGCTCATCATCAGAAATGTCAGCAAAGAGGATGAAGCAACATATTTATGTCAGACAGGAGCAGCATACAACCTGGCATTTGTTAATGGCACAAATTTGATTGTGAATGGTAAGATCTCTTCATTTTTTGGATTCTTGCTGTTTTTGGGTTCATGCCTAATCAAATCACATTATTAAAACATCTGGTTTCTTTGAAGGGGGGTGAATAAGACTGACATGACACTGTCATAAACATGACATAACACCTGTCATGAACATGAATAAGCCTTCATGAATATTTATGACTTTTGTCATAATGCATCATTCGGTAAATTAATGACACTTTTAATACAAAGTTCGGTAAATTATGACACTTTTAATACAAAGTTGACATTATTCAAAATGTCTTTGTTATGACAACTTGACATTAACCAAGAAATCATTACTGATATAAATTTGTTATAAAAGTATTACTGATTGCACTTTCAAAATTAGGTAATGTTATTAAAGGTAAAGTTTAAATCTCAAATCACTCTTCTAGATTTAAGTAAATGTCTAGAATTTACCTGAGATGTTAAAATATTTGTAATATTTTCTTATTTTAGGACGAGAAGTGCTCCTGTCTGATATTGTGCTCAGAGGACTTTTGGCTTGTTCTGTGCTGGTGAACTTTGTTTTGATTTTCAGCAGAAATAACGAAAAGAAGTTTAATGAAGATAAAATAGGTTTGTGGGTTTATTGTTTGTACTAATCTGTTTACAATACACAACTTCAACATGTCTCTTGTATGCATCTACTTGCTAAAACGAAAATAAACGAGTATTCAATGGTATTCTCTTTCAAGTGTCTTGAATTACACTTTTGCATTGGTTACTGTTTTGTAAACTAAATATAGACGAGAGACCTCTTAATATTTAATGGACTAGTAGTTTACTTGTTTACTTAAAAATGTTGGATCTTTATTCATTTTTGTTCTATAACCCAGTTGCTGTTGAGCTGCATGAAATCCCTGGTCAGAACAGAGAACAGGTGAAGTATTAGCACTGCTGTGAAATCATACATGCTGATAAACTTGTATCAAAGCTGCCTAAATTTCCTATTTATTATTTAATTCTAGACAAAAGACAGGAGGCTGTATTCTGCAGTCATCTTCACAGTGATGAAAACGGCAAAAGACAAAAGATGAAGTCTGCAGCAGTAACACACTTTTGTTCAGCATAACTGTTGCAATGATCAATCTTGTACACAATTCCTTGGAGTTTAACATCATGGAAATGTTCATGTAATGTAACATTTTAGTTAAATGAAGTGGACATTGGATGGACATTTTCTCTGGTTCCTTGTGTTTTCACTCAGAATAGCTTAATGTTTTCAATGCATGAACAAGATGCTTGAATGTGTGCTGATGTCTCAAATCCAATATATCAGTAGTAGATTTTGGAGGATTTTTAATTGTTTAAAGTGCTGTAATGTTCTGCACCATGTTTATAATATGTTTGCCCCTATTGTGGATCTTGGAATGAAGTGCCTTGCCAATGGGCCCATCAACACGTGACGGGGAAGCTGGAATCAGACCCACAACCTTTCACATGTACAATGACTAGTTTACCCACCGAGACACTTATGTTACCATTATAATTTATTTCAGCTGTTGCTTAATTTCTTTGTGATTTGTTCTGTTATGTAAACAACCTGTTTACATAGGATGTGTTCAAATTCATGTCTTTTTTAAGATCTACAGACCAAAATCTGTAAACGTCAGCCACAATGAACAATTAGCTAACGCAGACTTTACAGACTTCTTTGACTTTGTTTTTTATTTTGTTCTTGCTTTGGAAGATTTTAATAAATATGTTAATTCATCTCATCCGGATTCTTGTAAGCTACTTTTTACCGTCACAGCAATGTATTAGCAATGGTTAAAAAAAAAAAAAGAAAAAAAAGAAAATGACTCTTAAGTGGTCGTCTGATAAGGCTACATCTCCTTATTTTTTAGTTCAAATCTAAGATCAATCAAACTTGGAGTGAATTGTTTAACACGTAACACATACAATTCATATTATAGTTTGTTGTGTTATCTTCTCTTTTTGTGGAGACATAATATTTTTACTAGTTATATAAAAAGTTCTAAGTACAAACTTTAACTCATATTTTAAAAAAATTGTTGCACACTCATCTACCTGTGTGATGTTCTGTTAATTTTTTAATTATTTTTAATGGCTTCCTTTTATTCACCACATCCTCACCTACAGGTCATGGGGTGTCTCACTTATGCTTTCACGGAACACTCTGTCTAAAAACCATTGTCAAACTTTCACTGAGTTTCTAAGAACTACATTAGACACTTTCTTTTGAAGTCTCTCCTGTTAAGAAACTAACTACATTGCACAATTTCCTTCTTCGCATTTGCAAACAGATGCACAAGCCACCAGTTGCAGCGTTTTTTTGGAAAGTGACCCACATACGGAGTTTGTTTTGGTGCAACAATATTTGTGCCCTGTAACTGTGAACATAGAGTCAGTAAAATGTTGTGAGTTGTAACTGTATTTGAAGATTTTCTTTTAGTAATGGGAAACTGTAGGTATATCTCTTCAGATTCTTATGTACAAATCCACAAATTATTTTAGCCACACATTAAAAAAAAATCTTACATTGACACATATTGACATCCAATTAATCCAAAACAAGTGGTGAAAAAAACATATGAAACAAATTACTAAAAGTCTCTTACAGGAATAGTCAGCTGTTTTCTATTTAGTGTCATGTCAGCCCTCTAAACACAACAGACATCACCAAATGAAGGAACAAAAATAAAGGAAACAGAAAAAAGATCTATTGTACAAACAGGAAATGCTCTTCATGCTGTTATTTGATGATAGCTAATCGGATTCATATGATAGCTGGGATCACCACACCTCCACCTCTAAATAAAGAACCCAGTACTGAAGACTGATTCACAATAACTTTGATGTGGTTCTCACTGTTACCTCATTATCAGATATGCTAGTACATGTATAAATTTAGACAGAATATGTCCAAAGTCAACTATGTGTAACTTGATTCCTCAAAATCTAATATTGTTTATTTTTCTATGCCATCTTTTATTGTTTCACACATTTTTCACTGCCGGATTCTTTTCACCACTGTGCAGATACTTTTGTTTCAGTGACAGTTGAACTTAGTGAACCTGTGACTTTGACTTTTACCGATGAGAATTGAAGCACCACATAGCTGTAATAGTACAAGCAGAGTGCAGAAGAAACTGAAATGAATAATGATGCAGGACAGTTTCATAATCCCCCTGCATCAAACTGAATTTTTCTTCAAGATTCATTGTAATAATCAGCAAGAAAATCAGCAATCTCCTCCACTTCATTTACAAGCTTTAGATGAGTGGTGAATGTCTTCAATGTTTCTTTTCATTTTTCTTTCACTTTATTTTCTTGCAGTACACATTTACTACTTTTGAAGCAAATGCAGAGTAAAATATATATATATTTTTAAATATTTTTGATGGAAAGTTACACTATTTTTGTCAAAAGATTTCTTTTGTTTTACTTCTCCCTTTATCAGAATTTATAGTCCTATGCACTTACATCAGTTTTAGTCCAATTCATATTCATCTTTGGGTACAATTTCCAGATGCTCATCTATTCAAATGAATTTATTTAAGTACACCATGGACACAGTTTGCCAAAGTTTTGATGAGAACTGTGTGCCACCTTCAAAACAAAAGCAATTAAGCTTTTAAAGATGCTGTTTCAGGTGGTCAGCGTCATTATCTACAGTGAAACGAGTCCTTTGACAACAAAAACTGCTAAATTTAAATGTGGGATTATAGTGTGGTTCAAAGATGCCGCAAAAGCTGGCCTGCT
The DNA here is from genome assembly GCF_000485575.1 of Poecilia formosa. Classification (NCBI taxonomy): domain Eukaryota; kingdom Metazoa; phylum Chordata; class Actinopteri; order Cyprinodontiformes; family Poeciliidae; genus Poecilia; species Poecilia formosa. Next base: position 43,452 of record NW_006800170.1, on the reverse strand, counting down.
GGTGGCGCTGGCTATAAAGATGTGAGACTAACAAACATTTGCAATTTGCTCCCTGCATCGAAATTTTGTATCATGTTTGCTTATTATCCTGCATCTGAGTATATGTTATCTTTAGTAAAGAACCATTAATGGTGCATGCAAAACCAACATTCATATATGAAATGAAAAATAGATTCAAAAAATGAGAACAAAAGCTCATTGTACATACAGGAAATGCCCTTTGATTGTATATTGTGAGGTAACCAATCAGGTGCATTTGACGGACAGGATCTCCACACCTCCCTTAGTTACTAAAGGATCTTCTTTCTGAATAAAGACAGTGTCACCATGACTCTGTTATGGCTCACATTGTTATTTCTTCATCAAGTATGTAAGTACTATTTACCTGAATTGAGATATTGATTACATGAAAATATTTTCCCTGAAAAACTGACCTGGACTCTTATCTATATAGTATTGTTATTTTTCATGTGTTCTAACTGAATGACTTGTTTTTTCCCAATATAGATACTCTGGTTCCAGTGGTCACCGTTGAACTGGGTCAGTCTGTGACTTTGACTTGTGATTTTGCCATGAAATATCAGAGCAACACGTGG
>NW_006800170.1:0-42846 GCF_000485575.1 Poecilia formosa | reverse complement strand
TATTCATCCGTAATACTGTTTAAATACCTTTTGAACTGAAGTTTCAGTTGAATTTAGATTTTTTTTTCCTTTTTTTTTTTACAGAATGTGCCGTCTTCATCCTACTACCATTAGCTTTCTTACACAAACTGAAATACAGTTATTTCAATGAGAACTCACTTGCATTTACAAAACACATTTGAAGACACAGTATAAGCAGAATATTATTTGAAAATTTACTAAATTAAGTATTTAATTGGGTAACACTTTATTTGAAGGGGTGTGCATAAGATTGACATGAGACTGTCAAAAACATGACATAACATCTGTCATGAATATAAAGAAGTTTTTATGAATGTTTATGACAGTTGCCATGAAGAGTTATTCGGTAAATAATGACACTCTTAATGCAAAGTTGCTCTAAAAGTTCCATTAAAAGTCCATTAAAAGTGACAACATTGCATCAAATTATAATTTACAAAATCATGTAAAGTTTTGAGCAGAAAATGTATGAAGGGAGCTAAAGATTAGGGTGATGACCTGGAAGCTTTCAGCCTCGAAGATCTGGAGCTCATCTCCAGCAATAAATCATGAAAATACTAGCGGAAATATGCAAAATGTGGTGAACATTTCATAAATGCAATGCCAATAAAGACTAAAAGCCCCATTGGTTATTAATAAGGGTAAAAAAATAAAATTTTCAAAATAAAATTTAAATAAAACATAACTTTTATAAAATATTTGTCTTTTGAGTAAAAGATGCCACATTTTCAAAAATAAAAAGATATTTTAAAATACATTTGCAAAGAGTATTTCCTTTGGGCATCGCTTTAGATATGACTTTGACCTACATATATGTTAAGAGTGTTAAAAACTTTGCTCTGTTTTTAATAAAACATCAAAACAAAGACAAAAATGTATATCTTCAATACATCTTTTAGTTTAAATCAAAATGTCAAAGGTCTTTTCTCAGTTGTGTTGTTCTTTCATTTCTTCACAGAAAACGCTCAGAGGATTTCAAGCTTCACTGTTGTTCAGGAGCCAACACTTTCTAATCCCGCCAGTGACACAGACTTAGAGACTCTGCAGTGTTCGGTTCTCTCCGACTCTGTAAATGCAACCTGCTCAGGAGAACCCAGTGTGTTCTGGTTCAGAGCCATATCAGATAAATACTACCCAGACTTCATCATCGCTGAGGGAAAAATACCTGAAAACTGTGAAAAGACGTCAAACAATCAGAAGAAATGTAGTTATAATTTCAGTAAAGTTGTCAAATCATCTGAAGATGCCATTTATTACTGTGCTGTGGCTGCATGTGGAGAGATACTATTTGGAAATGGAACCAGTCTGAATAAAGGTATAATTTTATATAATTAATTTTGAAATTAAAACGTGTCAAATTAATCCCCAAGTCAACTCTAAGCAAATCCATGTTAAAATGTTATCTTTAATGTTGATATGACTTTTTTTCTTGTCTCAATAACATTACAGAATCAAATCTGTGGTCACAGGAGGCCATCGCAGTCATTTTCCCACTGTCCTTTGTTTTAGCCATGAGTCTGATAGTTATAACCATTCTCATATGCTTCATCAAAGCAAACAAATGTGACCATTTTCAAGGTAATACCAAATATTTACTCTATGCTTTTTAAATAAAGTTTTTGATCTTCTCTTAACGTTTTTATTTTACTATCTAGCTACTAACCTGAATAAAAATCGCTCTCAAAGCAGGAGTCTGGTAAATATAGACAACACAGTTATCAAATACTTTGTTGCATATTTTCTGCCACAAGTGAGTTTTAATGTTTTTTAATTTTTCTTCCAGAAACATGAAGATATGTGGACCTATTCTACTGCAATGTTCACAATAAAAACTGACAGTGCTGAAACAAAGAAAATGCCAGAGAAGATGTTCAACATACATTTTCACTGATTTATCTGGTTCACGGTTGTTTGGAGCCAAGTCTCATAACATTGTTGATGAAATTTGATGTATGACTTTAATTCAATAAGTTTGTTTCCTGTTTGTGCATTTTTACCTCATGAACATGAGCTGAAAACGACTTGTTCCACTTTTTGTCACATGAACAGCTTTATGGTTTTAGGGCATTGACGACTAACATCTCAAGAAATTACGGGAACTCAAAAACTCAGAAATCAGCCCTCAGATTTCATTGTTGTGGGTTGATTTTCTGTGAAATGACAAAAACTTAATTGATGATACTAACTTGTGTTGGTAGAATAGTTAGCCAGCAGAAAGGCTGAGGTAGTAGATGTCATCCATGTAAGGATGGGTGCTGTTACTCACGTTATCTGACCTAATATTGTTCAACAATTTAAGTGTTTATAGATAAATTGTATTATAAGGCCATGCACAAATACAGAAAATACATTGGCTACAAAAGGACACTCATTCCAAGTCTCTCTTACATTTTCTGTCTGCTTTTTTTTTGTGTTTACATAAATATGCACCAAAAATAAGCAAATGATAATTTTCATGAAAAATTTTTATTTTGTGTTCTTTAATATGCTAAAAAAGCTGTCAATATGCAAAGTGATAGTCACCATTCTGAAACAATGGGATAAGTCATTCTTTTCAGAAGTGATTTTTCTTTGCCAAAATTGTTACAATTGTTTTTCATATGTTTTATCATACTAGTAATAGCATACAGCATATTTTTGGTTGTTTTAGCACTTACTCTGTTTCTGTCTTATTCTGCCTACACATCCTTTTAGCATTTTTATATTTTAGCATTGATGTATTTTAGTTTATTGTTACATACTTCAATATTTCAGAATTGTATATAGTATTTTAATCAAACGCAGAAGTTAAAAAAATCTAGCAAAAGTGAAAATATGATAAGGATATTACATTGTGACTTATCTCTTATGTTGACTGAACTTATGCAATAAAACAATACAAAGGAAATACATTATGGAAATGGCTGAAATACATCACACTGTAGAAATCAAATCTGATAGTAAAATAAACTTTTTGTTATTCCTACTTATACGTGTACACACTGTTTTCAGATGAATCATTGAACTAACAGGATATTCACAAGATCATTATGCCTGAAACACTTTTTTGATTCTACATATTTCTCTACATATGGTATTATTTAATGACAGCCTGCCAAAAAAAGAAACGGATTTGTTACAAAAATGTTTTTGTACACTCATTAGGAAGTTTGACCCTTCATGTTTTTCTTCATTTCTCCAGCTTCCAGATACTGGACCTACATATATGTTAAGAGTGCTGATTAGGCACTTAAGCTGCATAATCAGCAAGCCTTTGCCCCAACCTCAGTCTCTGCAGGCATTAGCAGCTGTCTCCATTAACTTCCTTCTCGTCTCCACCCGCTCTCCGGCCTTCTCCCTTCCCTTGTCCCTCGTTATCCTATATCACTTTCATTACGATGGTATTCAGTTCAGTCTTTAGACTAATCAAATTAGTCAAACAAGAATAGACTTTTGTAAATACACAAGTTTCCTCTAGAAACGCCTCAGATCACAGATCTAAAGTAAACGTACAAAAAATGTCATTCATTCATTCATTTATTCATTCATTCCTTCATTCATGAATGAAGGAATGAATGTTCATTCATTCACTAATTTTATTCTAAAATTGACTAAATGCCAATGTCCTACCAGCAAAGTACCTTCACTAGATTTAAGCTGACTCCTTTGTTAGTGTCCATTTCAGCAGCTGTAAATCTGCTGCAACATGGCTTCTTTTCCAACCATGAGCAATGGCATATTTGAAAATGAGTTTTCAGCAGATCTAAACATAAAGAAATGAAGTGCAACAGTGGCTCCTGATGCAGTCATGTATTGGATATGTGCCATCATAGAGGGTGAACCATTGTGTAGTCCAGAGATTTGCCAAATGAACCTAAGTCATTAAGAGACACTGGGGAGAAGTCCTAAGAAAAATAGAGCTTTTTGATGTTCATTAACAAATATATACGTCATCTATATTTAACCTAGGTGACATATGTTTCTTACATTTATCCTACCTATAGGTAAAGTATGTTACCTAGGTAACATACGTTAGGTAACACTCAAAGCCTTTGTGCTTTGAGTGCATAAATATTTACAACAGCGTTGCTATATCAAAAATATAAGTGAGAGCCTTGGAATTATTTATTGTAAATGTGCAATCCGAAAAATGGGAAAAGTAGAAAACTGAGGCGTTTCTGGACGTGACGTGTATTTACACGAGTGTATTCTTGTTTGACTAATTTAATTGGTCTGAAGACTGAACTGAATCTCATAGTTATGGAAGTAGCTCAGGATAACGAGGGACAAGTGAACTCTACATTTGAGGAAAGAACCTGGGTGGGTAATCTTTAAATCTCACCTCCAGGAGAATTATTCTCATGCAACTCAGAAAGTTGAGGCCATTTAATCACAACTCCAGCTGAGGATATTTTCAGATGGTTCAAGAAGCATTTTGAGGATCTCCTGAGTCAGTCCGTTTGTGATAAAGTGCCCAACCAAAAGTCTTGATTTACCTTTCTGTCACCTAGCCTGGCCATTGCCTTTTTACACAATTCTGCTTAATGCTCATTTCCCTTTAGTGCTGTGAAGTGGACATTGTCCCACTGAGCCAAAGTCCTCTGATATAATTTCAACGGGCCCAATCAGCGAACAGAAGGAGAAGTTGTGAACAGTGGCATCAATTTTCTGAGCTGCGTTTGAATTGTAATCTGCCTGTAGTTTGGAAATGGCAGCACAGGAAGTGAGCAAAACCTTTCAGACCATGTTGGCCATTTGTCCAAAAACTGAATTAGAATTAATAGCTGCCTCATTCGACTCACTGATTCTCAGTGAGGGATGGTTGCTTATAGCACAGGCAATTTCTGGTAAGCTTCATAGCGTCAAACATCAACTAGTTACTCTGCAGAAAGCTACCAACCTTTATGAACCCCCCCATCTAAGCATTTGCGGATTCATGTCTGTGATTTTATGTGGCCTACCACTCTTTAACTCAGTTTCTGTCATGTTCTCTGCAGAAACACTTTGTCTGTTAATCCAATAGATAAGTTTACGTTTAGATTATAGCATGGGGTTGTATTTTGGGAACAAGGTTTTATACATTTGCTCCTTTACAAGGAAACTCTACTTGCCAGAGACAATTTTATGCTCCCAACAGTTTGAAAACAGTTTGGAAATAACTTCTTCCTGCTCCAAAGTGACTGTGCACTAGTGCAAAGCAAAGTTTATGAAGTTACAAATTTGTGAACGTAATGTAGAAGAGCTGGACCAGCCCTGTAGGACTAATTAGAGCATTAATAGTCTTTCTTATCCAACTTCAGTTTCTTGACTTATCAAAATATTTCATGTCATTTTAAGCCCTTTGAATTAAGAATGGGAAGTGTCCAAAGGCACAAATAACTTTCGGCAGTACAAGTGTACAATGAAATAATTTTGATCACTTTATAAGTTCAGAAGTGGGGCGACTGGCTGTGTGGGTAGAGTAGTCGGTCTTGCAATCAGAGGTTGTAGGTTCAATTCCAGCTTCCACATGTCGATATGCCTCTGGGCAAGGCACTTAACCCAAAATTGCCTACCAGTGTATAAATGTGTGCATGTTTGTGAGTGCAAATGGGTGAGTGTGACTCCAGTGTAAAGTGCTTTGAGTGGTCAAAATGACTGGAAAAGTGCCATTTAAGTTCAGTCCATTTACCATTCATAACTTCAAAATAAAAAATCTATGACTAGAACAAAATGTTTGTATTTAGATGGTTTCCATTCTATGTGACTGAGATTGAGCAGTTTCTAGATAAAATGAGCCAAATTTCCACTTTTATATTTGCAAAGTTGGCAGCGAGAGATTCCAAAAAAAGACATGGAAAACTGATATTTATCATTTCACATGTGAAAGATGATCTTGCAAAGTATTGACTCTGGGTGGTATAAATGCTCACCATAAAGATTAGTAAAAATTACATTTTCCTTTCTTTTCCCTCCACTTTACAAAATATGCTTTTTAATGTTTATCTATGACAATAAATCCCAATATAAAATTGAAAGTCCATGTAAAATCCTCATACTCTTATTTATAGTATTTAAATGTTTTATTCAGGTACTTCAATTTTGAATTTATTTGCTTGTACCTATATGACTTGCTATTACCTCAGAAATATTACCAATCACAAATCTTACAGTACTACTGTAAGACTATTCATAAAATCAACATTTTTATAGAGTCTGCTTCAGTTTTTTAACAGCATGATACTGAAAGACTCAGCACTTCAGAAATATCAGTATTTACGTGGACTCTGTCATAATTAGCAGGGATTTTAAATGAGAAAATCTGGAAAACCTTAACGGCCTAGAATAAAGACAAAAATCTGACCAGGTAATGGCAGTGGGTGAAAACCATCTGATTATAAAAAGCATAAGAGAATCCAACTTCTGGCCTTGCACAAGTTCGCTAAACTTGTGTAATGTTTCATGCAACATCTAATTACAGATACAAAAACGTGCTAACTTGTCTATTTGCTTCAAAACTCCTAGGAAATGCCAGTTAGTAGAAATGATTGCACTTTGAAATGAGCTTCATTGTGCCACCAAGCCCCCTTTGATTGTAAATTCTTTCGTAGCCAATCAGATGCATTTGACAGTCTGAATGACCACACCTCCCTCAGTTTCTTAAGCTTTATGTGTCCTTATGAAGACAGTAGCAACATGACTCTGCTATGGCTTGTACTGTTCCTTCTTCATCGAGGATGTAAGTACATTTAAAAACAGAATCTTGTCTTATTGAAGATTTTTTTGTTTTATTTTATCTCTGATCTGTAAGCAGTTTCTTTAAAACTGATCTTTATCATTTAACGTTTCTTTTATCTACTGCAGATACTTTAGTTCCTGTGGTCACAGTCCATCGTGGGGAACCGGTGACTTTGACATGCGTAATGACTGAGAAGTTTGAAACTGTGACCTGGGTTCACTGGTACAAGCAAAGTGCAGGACATACTCTGATATTAATTGCAATGCTGCGTAAAAGTACAAGTACAATTCCCACCTACGGCCCGGGATTCTCAAAATCAAGATTCCAAATAACATATATTGACAACATGAGCAACTTGATAATTTCATCAACAATAGAACAAGATGAGGGACTGTACCATTGTGCTTATATGGACTGGACTGAATCTACTTGGACTGGGACCTATTTGTCATTAAAAGGTAAATATCCTTGGTGTTTTTTTCATACCAAAAACAGTAACATTCAGTAACATTGGGGAAGTATTATTTGGAATTAAAATATCTGAAGCCCCTCTTAATATTTTATTTGTCCAGTTTGTCCTTCACAATTAAGAGAATAAAAATGGTAAAAAAAAAAAACCTCTTGTTTGTAAAATTGCTTAAGTTATTACTCTAAAGTAATAACTTAAGCAATTAAGACTGAAGAAACTAACTCAAAAACAATTGATACATACATTGTCCAAAAAATTTCAGTTTCAATTTATTTTGTAACAGAATGTGTTCTCTCAGTTAATCAAAAAATAATAAAAATAAATCTGATATTCTACAACAGTGAGTTTTCTTATGCAATCTGGAAAACATATATTCCAATGAAAATTCATTAAAAAAGACAAGATAATTTGCAGTCAGTTGTGACTTTTGTTGATAATCGGTTATGCAGTCTTAACTAAAATATGTTAGCAGAATATTTAAATATTTTAAAAGTTAAATATTCCATCAAAAATAGCTTAAATATAAGACTACAAACTTCTGATGATGAAAAACAATTTTATTTGTCGACAATTTCCTCCCTGTTAATTTTCTGACATGAAAAGTGTTTTGAAACGACACAGGCAGCTACAAATGATTTGTGAAAAGAAAAAAAAAAGAAAAAAATATATATTTCTCTGTCTTTATTTTCAGACAACGTAACCATAAAATTAATAAAAAATATTCCCTGAAAACAAAATTGTCTCCTATCAAAAACCCCACAGAGTTAACACCATTGTTGTTCATACCCATGGGAGATTTAGTTTAAAGTAATATTGTAATTTGACTAATATGTTTATTATCTTTAGAAGTAATACCGACAGTTTGGAGTGGACCAGCAGGTCCACTCCAAATAGGGAATTGAAATCAAGAGAATTTGTGTAGCTAAAGATTAGGGTGATTATAAGGAAACTTTCAACCTCATAGATTTAGAGCTCATCTCCAAATACCAGTGGACACATGCAAAAAGCTGATGAGACACAAAACGATGGTTATCTGCAATGGATATAAAGATTTACATATCAATAAAGGCATTAATCATTTCCAACATGCTAGTTTTTTTTTATTTTATTTATTTTTTATAAAATACAAGAGAAAACTGAATATAAATCTGAAAAGGGATGAACAATTTTGAGCTTAGCTACAAGAGACTTTGGTCTACATGTTAAAATTGTTAAATCCATCTATTAAAAAAAGGACTGAGTTATTTAAAAAAAAATCCTCAGTTATTAATAGACAATGGAAAAAACAAACACATTTTGAGTATTAGTATTTCGACTTTCAACTAAAATCAGGATGCTGGATCTCTTGTTTACTGCTGTGTTCTTTATTGTCTTCACAGAAAACTCTCAGAGGATTTCGAGCTTCACTGTTGTTCAGGAGCCAACACTTTCTAATCCCGCCAGTGACACAGACTTAGAGACTCTGCAGTGTTCGGTTCTCTCCGACTCTGTAAATGCAACCTGCTCAGGAGAACCCAGTATGTTCTGGTTCAGAGCCATATCAGACACATCCTACCCAGATTTCATCATCGCTGAGGGAAAAATACCTGAAAACTGTGAGAAGACGTCAAACAGTCAGAAGAAATGTAGTTATAATTTCACTAAGGTTGTCAAATCATCTGAAGGTGCCATTTATTACTGTGCTGTGGCTGCATGTGGACAGATACTATTTGGAAATGGAACAAACCTTGTAAAGAGCGATCAAGGTATTGTGTGTATTGTGCCATTTGTGTTACCATAAAAAAAATCCTGCTTTTCTGAATCAATGATCTTATCTGCCTTTGTTTTCCAGATAAAAAAACAAGTACAATAAGGATTGTGTTGGTGATTATATTAATCTGCTTGGCCATTTCTGTGACCTTGAATGTTATTTTTATTTGTTACCGAATTCAAAGATCAGCCTGTGCTCAATTTAAGGGTAAGTGTAATTTATTAAGCTAATGTTTTAAAACCACAGTCACATTAATTACCATGTTCTATTTACTCAGAGAGTTCCTCTTCTCAACCAAGACACAATGACTTAAGCCAACCAGGAAATGAGGTAAATAATATTAAACTATAATTATTATTACAGCTGACTTAGTGTAACAGTTAACAACAGAGCTGGTTGTAACAAAATGGATTGAAATGGATGTATTTTTATCTTTTTTCCACAGACTGACAAAGGTCAGGATCTGAATTATGCTGCATTACATTTCTCTGAAAGGAAAGAGCCAAGAGGAATGAAGAAAAGAGAACTGAAGACTGAAGAAAGTTTATATTCACAAGTTAAAGGACAGATGTCAAGATGATTGGCTCTAAGTTTATATGGGATACTGACATTGTGATAAAAGACAGTTCAGTGTTTTCAGATTCATTGTAACTGCGACGAGTGAGACAATTTGTAAAAGTAATTTTTTGTAAATTTTTTTTAGAGTTTAGTGCTGTACTAAAATCTCATCAGTTTAATGAAATGGCCTCAAATTCTTGTGTATTGAAAAATTTCACCTAAATGAGGTTCTTTGTGTGTTTGAAATAAAGCAGCTTTTTATGTTTTTCTTCGATTAAAAAATGTGTTTAAAAATATAAAATTCATGAATAAATATTTTGATGAAGTAGTTTCAATTCATGTTGACTGAGCTGCACATTGTTTTGGTGAACACATTTTAGAAGACACCAAATAAAACTAATTGTTAGTGATGGGCTCGTCTTGGTTACAAGGATTTTCAACTTGTAATAAGCTATATTGTCTCATCCCCATGTTTATCCAACTCTTCTTCACTGTGGTTCAAAGTGTCCCGCTTCTGGCTAAAAACAACATCACAGAAGACCTTTGGTTATTGATCGGTGAGGGGTTAGAATCACTAGTTGTGTCTCAGGAGCAACTCTCACGCTCAAAGTTACACAACGTTTCAGACTCTGGGGTCATCCATCATCAACCCCACCCACCTGAGCTGTTACTCAATTGTCATGGAAAACCACCTGAACTGTGTTGAGCTCAGTCGAGCTGCGCTGAGCATTTACTAATAGAAAAAGATTATAAAAGGCTTGTAAAAATACATAAGTTCAGCGTTTTATCATTTTACAGATCAGATCCCCGGTGAAAGGTTCAGCACACTAACAGTTCATTACTTACTGGAGTAGTTTATGCTACACAGACTAACATAGCAAGAGAGAGACGTCATATATCAGATAATGGAGGAACAGTTTATCAGTACTGATGTTACCATTCAGAAATGCTAATCCAGTCAGACTACAAGCTGAAAACATAAATACCTGGATGAATCTTAATTTCTAGTTTGAATGACAGCTAGTTAGTCAGCGACTTAATCTGAATAGTATTAAGTTGGACATCAGTAATAACTCTTCTGTATGTAACGTATTATTTAAATCCCATATAATGCCTGGTTGATACAGTAAGATTTTAAAATTGCTGATGAATTTTCAAAACCTGTGAAACCACACGTAAAACCCCCCCAGATATATCAAGTTTGGTTGTGCAGTGTGTGGTCTAAAGCTACACAAAGACAGCATGCCTCACTTAAATAAACATGAGTGGTGAGGGAGAAGAATGGTCATAATTTGGGGAATATTCTCAGCAGAGGAAAACAATGTCCACCAGACTTTCTGGTGCATCATGGCAGTTAATTTATCTTCTGTATTTTAGTTTGCCATCTATGTCTCTATTACCTTCTCACTGGCTACACGGTACATTGAACACATTCTTGTTTGTGCTTGGGGAACGCCCCACATGCAAGACAATTCAATATGCTGAATGCCCCAATTTGAGGCTCAGAGCAGTCCTTACATGGGGGATTTATGTAAAATCAATTTTCTTTCATCAAGAACAGAATCGTAATATTCATTCTGATGAAGTTTGTTTCTCATATTTAGAGGAAATCCCAACCTATATGCAGAAATTTTGTCCTGAATGTTATGCTTTCATTAGATGCAAGTGGACAATTATCATAATTAACAGAGATAAATACTTTCTAACAGCTGTATGTGTTTCACTTACTGGAGTTATTGAAAAAATGTACTTAAGCATTATTCAAATTTATTTAATCTAATTTTATCCAGTTGTTTTCTTTTAAATGAAATTTATTATGAAATGAAAGTCTAAGAGCAGACCTAAGCTTTTGATGACAGAAAGATACGATGTTGGCTTCAAACTGAAGGGTACACTGATTTCTTCTGATGATTTCCACAGGGTACTCCAAAGAATATTAAGAACTAGAAATGTCCTTCATTGTCCCATAACGGGGAATTTTCAGTACAACAGCAGCAACAATGAAGCAAAGCAAGGAGGTGCAAAGACACAAATAAGCAATATATAAAAACAGGATAAAGAATGCAAATAGTGTACTGTAAGGGCAACATTTCAAAATAAGTACTGCGTAGTTGTAAAAAAAAAAAAAAAAGTGTACAGTAAGTTACGTTTTAAGGTCAGTCTACTGTATATATATTCTTGCCGTAATCGACACTAAAACACTTTAACGATGTTATTTTGTCCAGCCTTGCTCATTTAACCAGAGAAGACCATACATTTCATGTGGAAATAAAACAAAAAACAGCACACTTTTACAACCACATATTTACTCCAGCATCTGTATTACAAGAGTAACGTTCATATATTGTTTACTGCCTGTAACAATTCAAACTATTTGCCATCAGACTGTTCTGAAAGAAACTTTGTCTATTTTTCCATCACATCCTATTTGATTAAACTTGGCACATCGGACTAATTATTACAGATTCCCTATTCTAATCATGATTCTGTAATAACTGTAGATTCTGTATATATGCAGTGAATGTTGAAACTCAAAGACGAAAACCTTTGACCCACTGGTGGCGCTGTAAGAAAAGCTACTGGATGGATACAGTCTTATACTCAGCACCGTGTCTGTGATCTACATTTCTGTGTTTTGATAAACAAAAAATACTGATGTTTATATAAAACCATTTTGGAAACCGTAATTAAAGAACATTTAAGAGAAAAAGAATATACTTCTCACAGAGGGTTTGTAGCAGGAAGTAGCCGTTTGTTGCATACTTTACAAAAACCATTCAGGTGCATTTCACAGTGTAGATTGTGACACCTTTTTTGTAAAAACGGTGACAAAATGTTTCTGACAAATCTGATTTGCTCTAATGGCAGTGGTCTGACCACACCCCAACCCCCATCCTCAGTAGGTATATTTAGTGTTGACCAGATAACAAGCAACAGTTCAGAAAGAAAAGAAAAAAAATCGCTGGGTATTTAGGTGATCAAATAATGGTAGGAAAAAAAAAAGCAGAAGCTCATAGTGACAGGAAATGCTCTTTGATGGTGTATTCGGCAATAGCCAATCAGACACATTTGACAAGATCGCCACACCTTTGTGTTTTACTGAAGGGTCCTACTGTCTGAACGAACACAGTCATCATGACTCTGTTGTGGCTCACATTGTTGCTTTTTCATGAAGGACGTAGGTATTCTTTACATGATTTGAGAGAGAATATTTTCTAATTTAAGTGTCTTAAATACGCATTTTGGTTCTGTTCAGTCTAACATTTAATGCTGTCATTTTTTTGTTTTACATGTTTTTTCCCATATAGATACTCTGGTTCCAGTGGTCACCGTTGAACTGGGTCAGTCTGTGACTTTGACTTGTGATTTTGCCATGAAATATCAGAGCAACACGTGGCTTTACTGGTACAAGCAGAGTGCTGGAGATATTCTGACTTTAATTGCGATGCTGCAGAAAAGTATAAGCCCCAACTATGGACCAGAAATCTCTGCTTCAAAATTCATTGTAACATCAAATGAGCACAGCAGCAATCTTACAATTTTCAGAACAGTTCATGAAGATGAGGGGATGTATCACTGCGCTCAAATGGACAGAGTTAAATCTATATGGAGTGGGACTTATATATCAGTAAAAGGTGAATCAGTCATTTTTATCTTCCAGCATTTTTAATATTTTTCAGTTCACAAATTGACTAGCGGGTATCATTATCTGAAATCCAATTAGACGTAATTATGTTACTGAAAAATATATCTTCAATAAAAGAAAAAAAGTATGATTCAAGGGATAAGTGAACCAAGTTTTTAGTGGGTAATGTTTTGATACAAGCATAAAATGATAAATTGTAATGTTTTTTTGTGCTTTTAATATAAACTTAAAAAGTTTTTTTTTTCAATTTTACATTAAATAAATGCAGACTGAAAGTCAAAATTAATTGATTTCTTTGAACTGTAGAACTTAAACTAGGGAAAATGTTTAACCTGACCTTTTTGTACCACACATCTGTCTATAGAAAACACATTTGGGAAATAAGTGTCTCATATTTGATATTATTTGTATTTTTGTCATAACGGATGTTTTTCTTCTACAGTCAATATTAAAGTATTTGCTAATTTTATTCCCCAAAAAATTCTATTACTCTAGTTTTAATATTTCAGTTTGTTTCAACACTTCACTAACAAACAATATGATTATTTCACAGGAATGCCTGAGTGGACATCAAACTACACTGTGTTTTCTCAGATAACGAGTGTTGTTCAGCAGACAACTGTCTCTGGTCCCACCGAGCCAACAGGCTCAGAGACTCTGCAGTGTTCGGTCCTCTCTGACTCTGACATCACAACCTGTTCAGGAGAACCCAGTGTGTTCTGGTTCAGATCCAGATCAGAAAAGTCTTTTCCCGACATGATTTACACCGATGGAAAAAAATCAAACAACTGTGACAAAATATCTGACTCTCAGAAGAGATGTTTTTATAACTTCTCTAAGAACATCAGGTCCTCTGATGCCGGGACTTACTACTGCGCTGTGGCCACATGTGGACAGATAATATTTGGAAATGGAAATAGTCTGGAAACTAAAGGTATAATATATACATTGATTTAATAATGAAATAATTTAAGTGTTTGATAAACTAAAGATGTAGTTTCAACTATCGCATTTTCGGATTAGCTGTAATTTACCGTAAGTGTAATTGGAGTTTTTCGAATGTATAATCCTTTTGTTTTCTTATCTTCAAGGATTCCGTCTGGGATCAAAGAAGGCCATTATAGTTATTTTCTTCCTGTCTGCTGCGTTAGCCATAAGTCTGATTGGTATAGCCGTCCTCTTATGCTCCATCAAAAGAAACAAGTGTGGACATTGTCAAGGTAATTCAAAATAGTTTTCTTGTACTTCTCATTAAATAAATTACCTCTTTATTTAATCTTTTTTTTATTTAATTGTGTAGAAGCTGTTATCCTGGACCAAAACTGTGGCCAGAAAAGGCAACAGGTAAAATATATCAGGCCTTTTCTTATCAGATGTTTTGACGCATTTTAAAGTAGCAAACCAGTTTCCTGAATTTTTATTTGCCTTCTCTGTATTTTTTTTTATTTATTTGATCTTCTTAGGGAAGGGAAGACAGAAGGATGTATTCTGCAGCTGTTTTCACCATGATGAAATCTGACAACACGGCAACAAAGAAAACAGCAGAAACACAGATGATGTTTGCTGCGGTAAAAGCCTTTGGGTTTTAAAAAGATACCCTTTGACCTTTGTGTTGATTGATCCAGTTCATTTTTGTTTTGAACTACGTTTTAAATCACAGATTCATTTTATTGGATCCCTTTGATTAAACTGTTAATTGCTTTTACTTAATTTAGGCATTTTTTTTTCTGTTAACATAGACATTGCTAAAATCAAGCTATTGTTGTGGATACATACATAATGCGGAAATAGATGCGATAATAACAAAATAGTGCTTCCGGATCGTTTGTGTTTTACTGATTTGAGTAAAGACATCTTTGCATTTTTACAAACAATGGTATGTTGTGACATTGTGGATATTGTGTTTCTGTTAATTTGATCTCTGTTTTGTTGTCTTCTGGTTTTGATTTTCAAATTAATATGCTCACTGACTTTGTTCTGCTGAAACAAGTCAGTGCCAAGTCGGTTCCTGCATCCAAATCAACAATTTTGTTTTTTGTCCAACGTCTTAGATGTTTCTTATTTCTCCATACCAATTTCTTATTGTTTGATGTGCTCATCAGTTTTCTTTAGATTATTGTCACATCATTTATTGTCTTTGATGTCATTACTCTCCTGTGGCATCGCTTTCAAATGTTCCCTTGTAATCCTGCCAATCTCCACAATGCTTCATTAAAATTAAATTTTCATTACATTTAGCTGATTTAATGTTTATTTGTATTTAACCCTCTGCAGCCTCATCTTTTTATAATTTAACGATGATGGTTAAATAGTATGATGTAAAAAAAATTATAGAAATTACATTTGAAGATCAAGATATGTCTGTATTCAGTTTAAAGCTACTTCTTGCAAAAGACAGTAAAATATGTCTTCTGCAATATTTGTACAATTGTATTTTTCTTTTCAGATAGAGCACAATAAAATGATTGTTTCCAGAGACCCCAGGAACAAATACTTACCCTCTATGAAACTAAAAGATTTCAGATTATAAAATATTCATCTTGATTTTAACTTTTCCCACATTTTTGTCATGCTAAATTCAAAATTTTTATGTGCTTTATTTCGATTTTATGTGATTTATGTTTACACCAGCATATAAAGCAACCTCAAGATGATTGTAACAACCAGGAATAGCATCTGCTCTGCAATTTTTGTATAATTTTATAGTATTAGAGCCAACATGTCAACTTAACTAGAACGTTTTAAAAACATATATGTCTCACTGAAAGGCAGATCATTGTGGCAGGACATCCTCTTTCAATGTATATTTTGAAATAGCCAATCAGATTAAATCTACATCTACAAAACCGCATCTCCTCCTGTTGCTACAGCGTGAGGTTTCTTAAGTAGGCCTTGGCAACATGATTCTGTTATGGGTCTCACTAATTCTGCTTCATCAAGGCTGTAAGTATCGCTTTTTGAAGTAAAATCTTCTCGTTAAACTGTGCACATCATGTTTTTATTTATTTATTTTTTATTAAACCAACTCTTGTTGCACATTTGTAATCTAATACAGATGCTTTGGTTCCAGTGATAAGAGTTCAACTGGGTCAACCTGTGACGGTGACATGTGTTTTAAGCGAGGCGCTTCAGAGTGTCAGTTGGCTTTACTGGTACAAGCAGAGTGCAGGAGATACTCTGAAATTAGTTTCAATGCTGCGTAAAAACACAAACCCCATTTATGGACCAGGATTTTCTGCCTCGAGGTTCAACACAACGTATGACGACAAAATGAGCAACTTGACAATCTTGAAGGCCTCAACAGAAGATGAAGGAATGTATCACTGTGCTTACCTTAACTGGCTCCAAACTATGTGGAGTGGAGCTTACTTGTCATTAAAAGGTAATTAATGTAAAAAAAGAGACCTTTTTAAAAATTGAAATGATATTTGTGTGTTTTTCAATGTGAAGTTAAGATATGTGACTGAGATGAGTTGAAGTACTCAAATGTTTTGTCTCTCTGAGCACACAAAGATTGTAAGGATGTTACAATCATAGGAGAAACAATTTCTCCTATGGTGTTAAATAAATATAATATGTGGATATAAATCTACGTATATAAATTAAGGCATAATTTTATCCAATGTTGATTGCATTTTGGATAATATAAGTTAAAAATATTTAAGTAAATTAGATTTAAACCCAAAAACATGGAAGCAAAAACACATGTAATTCTTTTTAACACAGAAACAAGGAGAACATCAAACTACAAAGTTGTTCAGCAGCATGCAGTTTCACATTCTGCTAATCCAGCAGACTCAGTGTCTCTGCAGTGCTCCTTCCTCACTGACTCCGACCAAAAGCCATGTTCAGAGGAACCCAGTATGTTCTGGATTAGAGCTGGATCTGACAAATCTTACCCGGATCTCATCTACACTGATGGAAAAAGGTCAAGTACTTGTGAGAAGAGAGCCGGCATTCAGAAGAGATGCATTTATAACTTCTCAATGAACGCCGGCTCCTCTGATGTTGGGACTTATTACTGTGCTGTCGCCACATGTGGAGAGATATTATTAGGAAATGGAGCTAACCTGAGTATTCAAGGTAAGTGTGCAATTTGATATATTTTCACTGAATCATTTGAGTTTGTGTGAGAACAAGAAATCTACTTCACTTATTTAAATCACTTGTTTACTCTTAGCCAATTTGGATGTAAGATGAGTGTGATGATCATTAATGTTTAATCATTATTCTCTTTCTCGCCGTTTCTACAATAATGCTACAGAATCAGGTCTGTGGCCGTCGGAGGCCATCACTGTCACTTTTGTCCTGTCTACCGTTTTAACCATAAGTTTAATAGCCCTCCTTGTCCTCATCTGCTACCCGAACAAAAACAAATGTGAACATTGTCAAGGTAATAGAAGATAATTATTCTGTACATCTCTAGAAGGAAAGTGTTGCTTCTGGATTATAATTATTTTTATTTATTTTGCTGTCCAGCTCCTGCTAAGCTGCAAAAACCTCAGAACAGCCAACAGGTAAAATGTTGACACCGCTTTTCATCA
Organism: Poecilia formosa; assembly: GCF_000485575.1. NCBI lineage: Eukaryota > Metazoa > Chordata > Actinopteri > Cyprinodontiformes > Poeciliidae > Poecilia > Poecilia formosa. Next base: position 25,161 of record NW_006800170.1, on the reverse strand, counting down.
AATGTTTGGACACATTTTGCAAGGTACAAACAAGCCCCCTTCTTCTTTGATTCACCTTATAAGTTGTGTTGTAATGTTTCTACTTAGACATTTGGAGACAGAAGGGTGTACACCGCTGCAGTCTTCACTGTGATGAAAATGGATACTGAAGCTGAAAAATCACCATAAAAAAAGTTTGCTGATGTAAAAGCTTTTGGTCTTTAAAAGATGGCATACAAGCTTTTCTGCTGAATAATCTAAATCCAATTTACGTTTATTTGGAGCAACATTTCAAAACTTTGTGCAGAGTATTAGTTTTAAATATTACATAAGGACAGTAGATTTCGTTACCAAATTTAGACCTTTTTTTTGTTGAACTAGGACATAGCCATCTATCTATTTGGACCTTGTGGGTTGTCTGGTGATCTGTGAAGTGGTGGAATATCCATTGATTGTGATATTATTAAGATATCAGGATACTAATTGGTCAGCAGAAATGTTTAGCTGTATCAGACGTGTTACATCCATATAAGATACAAAATCTAGAGTTTTCCTGGAGAATATTATAATTCAACAAGATAGAAATATTCTATTCAAAAGATGACAATGTAATGGTTAATAGATATGTGTTGAAATAATCTAAACATGTACAAACAGAAGTCAATGTATGGCTGTAATGCTCTTTAAGGTTTGTTGCATGTTACTCAGATTTAAATATGTATAAACATTGTCTTTTTTGTTCTAAATGTGTTTAATACATATCTGTCTTTGACAACTTGTGATGGAAACTATACTTACCTATTTTACATTATTTTTCCTTAACCTTCAATTAATTACTGCATAAACGTTACACCAAGTATGCATGAGAACTGCTGGTAATATGCACCATGTGGGGAGGAAAAGAACTTGTAGTTTGGTACTTCTGCAATTTGACAGACTTCTGCACAACTAATATAGGGAATAATCCCCATAGGAGATAAAAAAAATTCCCCTAGTCAAGAAAAAACTAGAAAGTTTGTCATTTGATAAATGTCAACATTGCCCTATGTGTTTTTTACTATTACATACTTTAAGAAAATATTTTACTTTCAAATGTTTGCTTGAATTTAAATAAATATTAATAAAAATTAAATAAAAGCAATAACTTTAATTTTATACAGTCATCACATAAATATGGTGTGCTAAAAAATCTTACTTCTAGTGAGTCGAGCAAATACGTTTCAATTATTGCTTTAATTACAAAAATACATTTATCATACAAAAATGCTTAATAACTCCAGTCCATAACTAAATATACTTGAAATACTAGTACAAATACTTATTTGCTTGACAATACAATGCAAAAAAAATAGTCGAAAGGTATTTTTCAGTCAGCGAAAATGGGTCATTGCAGTACAGAACTGTGGAGTGTGCATTTTCTGTTTCAGCCAATCACCTTGATTTGAGTTAAAGATTGTTAACCTAAATCTGAGTCAGAAGATGTTGGTTGTGCCAAGAGAAAGGTAACTAGGCACAATGTTCAGAGGACTGACTGCTATTTATTTTCTAAGCACAATGGGTGAGTTCACGTCCTGTATATTCTAAGAGAAGAATAACTGAAATATGTAAAATTTTGTTGTTTCATGTCTGCACTTTAGTGGCACAGTCATTTAAGACAACGGTGGTTGTTCTTTCTTTATTTTAGTTGTGCTTCCAGCCCTAAAGGTTCCTGTGATTCCTGTGATTGAAGCTCAACTCAACCAAACTGTGAATCTGACATGCGATACATCAGGTCATGATAATGGGTTGTTTTTCTGGTATAAAATGAATTATGGACATATGGTCCAAACAGTTGTTAGCGGCACTTTTAGTGAATTAAAGCTTGATAAGAACTTTCCAAACTCAAGGTTCCAAGTTGAAAATGTGGGATACATAAATTTGCTCATCATCAGAAATGTCAGCAAAGAGGATGAAGCAACATATTTATGTCAGACAGGAGCAGCATACAACCTGGCATTTGTTAATGGCACAAATTTGATTGTGAATGGTAAGATCTCTTCATTTTTTGGATTCTTGCTGTTTTTGGGTTCATGCCTAATCAAATCACATTATTAAAACATCTGGTTTCTTTGAAGGGGGGTGAATAAGACTGACATGACACTGTCATAAACATGACATAACACCTGTCATGAACATGAATAAGCCTTCATGAATATTTATGACTTTTGTCATAATGCATCATTCGGTAAATTAATGACACTTTTAATACAAAGTTCGGTAAATTATGACACTTTTAATACAAAGTTGACATTATTCAAAATGTCTTTGTTATGACAACTTGACATTAACCAAGAAATCATTACTGATATAAATTTGTTATAAAAGTATTACTGATTGCACTTTCAAAATTAGGTAATGTTATTAAAGGTAAAGTTTAAATCTCAAATCACTCTTCTAGATTTAAGTAAATGTCTAGAATTTACCTGAGATGTTAAAATATTTGTAATATTTTCTTATTTTAGGACGAGAAGTGCTCCTGTCTGATATTGTGCTCAGAGGACTTTTGGCTTGTTCTGTGCTGGTGAACTTTGTTTTGATTTTCAGCAGAAATAACGAAAAGAAGTTTAATGAAGATAAAATAGGTTTGTGGGTTTATTGTTTGTACTAATCTGTTTACAATACACAACTTCAACATGTCTCTTGTATGCATCTACTTGCTAAAACGAAAATAAACGAGTATTCAATGGTATTCTCTTTCAAGTGTCTTGAATTACACTTTTGCATTGGTTACTGTTTTGTAAACTAAATATAGACGAGAGACCTCTTAATATTTAATGGACTAGTAGTTTACTTGTTTACTTAAAAATGTTGGATCTTTATTCATTTTTGTTCTATAACCCAGTTGCTGTTGAGCTGCATGAAATCCCTGGTCAGAACAGAGAACAGGTGAAGTATTAGCACTGCTGTGAAATCATACATGCTGATAAACTTGTATCAAAGCTGCCTAAATTTCCTATTTATTATTTAATTCTAGACAAAAGACAGGAGGCTGTATTCTGCAGTCATCTTCACAGTGATGAAAACGGCAAAAGACAAAAGATGAAGTCTGCAGCAGTAACACACTTTTGTTCAGCATAACTGTTGCAATGATCAATCTTGTACACAATTCCTTGGAGTTTAACATCATGGAAATGTTCATGTAATGTAACATTTTAGTTAAATGAAGTGGACATTGGATGGACATTTTCTCTGGTTCCTTGTGTTTTCACTCAGAATAGCTTAATGTTTTCAATGCATGAACAAGATGCTTGAATGTGTGCTGATGTCTCAAATCCAATATATCAGTAGTAGATTTTGGAGGATTTTTAATTGTTTAAAGTGCTGTAATGTTCTGCACCATGTTTATAATATGTTTGCCCCTATTGTGGATCTTGGAATGAAGTGCCTTGCCAATGGGCCCATCAACACGTGACGGGGAAGCTGGAATCAGACCCACAACCTTTCACATGTACAATGACTAGTTTACCCACCGAGACACTTATGTTACCATTATAATTTATTTCAGCTGTTGCTTAATTTCTTTGTGATTTGTTCTGTTATGTAAACAACCTGTTTACATAGGATGTGTTCAAATTCATGTCTTTTTTAAGATCTACAGACCAAAATCTGTAAACGTCAGCCACAATGAACAATTAGCTAACGCAGACTTTACAGACTTCTTTGACTTTGTTTTTTATTTTGTTCTTGCTTTGGAAGATTTTAATAAATATGTTAATTCATCTCATCCGGATTCTTGTAAGCTACTTTTTACCGTCACAGCAATGTATTAGCAATGGTTAAAAAAAAAAAAAGAAAAAAAAGAAAATGACTCTTAAGTGGTCGTCTGATAAGGCTACATCTCCTTATTTTTTAGTTCAAATCTAAGATCAATCAAACTTGGAGTGAATTGTTTAACACGTAACACATACAATTCATATTATAGTTTGTTGTGTTATCTTCTCTTTTTGTGGAGACATAATATTTTTACTAGTTATATAAAAAGTTCTAAGTACAAACTTTAACTCATATTTTAAAAAAATTGTTGCACACTCATCTACCTGTGTGATGTTCTGTTAATTTTTTAATTATTTTTAATGGCTTCCTTTTATTCACCACATCCTCACCTACAGGTCATGGGGTGTCTCACTTATGCTTTCACGGAACACTCTGTCTAAAAACCATTGTCAAACTTTCACTGAGTTTCTAAGAACTACATTAGACACTTTCTTTTGAAGTCTCTCCTGTTAAGAAACTAACTACATTGCACAATTTCCTTCTTCGCATTTGCAAACAGATGCACAAGCCACCAGTTGCAGCGTTTTTTTGGAAAGTGACCCACATACGGAGTTTGTTTTGGTGCAACAATATTTGTGCCCTGTAACTGTGAACATAGAGTCAGTAAAATGTTGTGAGTTGTAACTGTATTTGAAGATTTTCTTTTAGTAATGGGAAACTGTAGGTATATCTCTTCAGATTCTTATGTACAAATCCACAAATTATTTTAGCCACACATTAAAAAAAAATCTTACATTGACACATATTGACATCCAATTAATCCAAAACAAGTGGTGAAAAAAACATATGAAACAAATTACTAAAAGTCTCTTACAGGAATAGTCAGCTGTTTTCTATTTAGTGTCATGTCAGCCCTCTAAACACAACAGACATCACCAAATGAAGGAACAAAAATAAAGGAAACAGAAAAAAGATCTATTGTACAAACAGGAAATGCTCTTCATGCTGTTATTTGATGATAGCTAATCGGATTCATATGATAGCTGGGATCACCACACCTCCACCTCTAAATAAAGAACCCAGTACTGAAGACTGATTCACAATAACTTTGATGTGGTTCTCACTGTTACCTCATTATCAGATATGCTAGTACATGTATAAATTTAGACAGAATATGTCCAAAGTCAACTATGTGTAACTTGATTCCTCAAAATCTAATATTGTTTATTTTTCTATGCCATCTTTTATTGTTTCACACATTTTTCACTGCCGGATTCTTTTCACCACTGTGCAGATACTTTTGTTTCAGTGACAGTTGAACTTAGTGAACCTGTGACTTTGACTTTTACCGATGAGAATTGAAGCACCACATAGCTGTAATAGTACAAGCAGAGTGCAGAAGAAACTGAAATGAATAATGATGCAGGACAGTTTCATAATCCCCCTGCATCAAACTGAATTTTTCTTCAAGATTCATTGTAATAATCAGCAAGAAAATCAGCAATCTCCTCCACTTCATTTACAAGCTTTAGATGAGTGGTGAATGTCTTCAATGTTTCTTTTCATTTTTCTTTCACTTTATTTTCTTGCAGTACACATTTACTACTTTTGAAGCAAATGCAGAGTAAAATATATATATATTTTTAAATATTTTTGATGGAAAGTTACACTATTTTTGTCAAAAGATTTCTTTTGTTTTACTTCTCCCTTTATCAGAATTTATAGTCCTATGCACTTACATCAGTTTTAGTCCAATTCATATTCATCTTTGGGTACAATTTCCAGATGCTCATCTATTCAAATGAATTTATTTAAGTACACCATGGACACAGTTTGCCAAAGTTTTGATGAGAACTGTGTGCCACCTTCAAAACAAAAGCAATTAAGCTTTTAAAGATGCTGTTTCAGGTGGTCAGCGTCATTATCTACAGTGAAACGAGTCCTTTGACAACAAAAACTGCTAAATTTAAATGTGGGATTATAGTGTGGTTCAAAGATGCCGCAAAAGCTGGCCTGCTGGTGGCGCTGGCTATAAAGATGTGAGACTAACAAACATTTGCAATTTGCTCCCTGCATCGAAATTTTGTATCATGTTTGCTTATTATCCTGCATCTGAGTATATGTTATCTTTAGTAAAGAACCATTAATGGTGCATGCAAAACCAACATTCATATATGAAATGAAAAATAGATTCAAAAAATGAGAACAAAAGCTCATTGTACATACAGGAAATGCCCTTTGATTGTATATTGTGAGGTAACCAATCAGGTGCATTTGACGGACAGGATCTCCACACCTCCCTTAGTTACTAAAGGATCTTCTTTCTGAATAAAGACAGTGTCACCATGACTCTGTTATGGCTCACATTGTTATTTCTTCATCAAGTATGTAAGTACTATTTACCTGAATTGAGATATTGATTACATGAAAATATTTTCCCTGAAAAACTGACCTGGACTCTTATCTATATAGTATTGTTATTTTTCATGTGTTCTAACTGAATGACTTGTTTTTTCCCAATATAGATACTCTGGTTCCAGTGGTCACCGTTGAACTGGGTCAGTCTGTGACTTTGACTTGTGATTTTGCCATGAAATATCAGAGCAACACGTGGCTTTACTGGTACAAGCAGAGCGCTGGAGATATTCTGACTTTAATTGCGATGCTGCAGAAAAGTATAAGCCCCAACTATGGACCAGAAAACTCTGCTTCAAAATTCATTGTAACATCAAATGAGCACAGCAGCAATCTTACAATTTTCAGAACAGTTCATGAAGATGAGGGGATGTATCACTGTGCTCAAATGGACAGAGTTAAATCTATATGGAGTGGGACTTATATATCAGTAAAAGGTAAATCAGTCATTTCTATTTTCCTATATTTTTTATATTGTTTAACTCACAAATTGACCAGTAGGTATCATCATCTGAAATCCAACTAGACATGATTATATATCATGTCAGTAACATATAATATTTTTATCTTCCAGTATTTTTAATATTTTTTAATTCATGAATTGACCAGTGCATCATTGCCTGAAATCCAACTAGACACGATTATGTTACTGAAAAATATATCATCTAGTATAAAGTAAGGCTCAGGGTGACACAAGAACCAAATTTTTAGTGAGTAATTTGTTTGGAAACAGCATTCAATGTTTAATTTTAATATTTTTGTAAATGTGTTTTATTATCAAGTCATTAAAACATTTATTTCATTTGTATTTCTTACATATGAAATAAATAGACAATTTGTTCCCTTGTGTGCATCTGTAGTTATTATTGTTCCAAAAAGTACAAAAAATTGAAAAACATTTTAGTGTATATTAGATACTGTGCAATATTTTTCACTATGTTGGTTATAATCATGGTTAGTAAGTAAACTATTATGTCTAGGGTTATAATATTCAGATCTTTCTTTGTCTAGTTGGAAAAGTAAAATAAATCATTGCAAACTGTGCAAAACCACAATGTTAAAAAATAAAGTCTCTAATTTATGGTAAAATATCGCCAGGATATTAACACAGATTTTTAAATTCTGGCAACCACAGCTGCCGGTATTTTACAGTAAGTTTGGGATAATTTATTTATTTTTTAACAGTGCACAAACTAACTTTAAATCAACAAAATTATAAAACTGTCAGGAACCAAACAGCAACCTGAAGTTAAATTAAATATTGAAAAAACTGAGCAGAAATATTTTCTTTGAACTGTAGAACTTAAACTAGTGAAAATGTTTAACCTGACTTTTTTGTTGCATAATCTGTCTATAGAAAATACATATATTAAATAAGGGTCTCATATTTTATCTGCCTGCTACAACAGTGTTGTGACTTAATTTGTTTCAACATTTGACTGTTGTGCTTTTGTCAAGACTGACATTTTTAAAATCAATGTGCCATAAAAAAAAAATGTTGAAAGTTTTTGCTAAATTTATTACAAAAAAATTTTGAGTATTAAAATTCTACAATTATAAATTCTACAAATTTCCTGGTTATTTTACAATTTCCAGAAATTGTAGAAATTCTAAAATTTCCCTGAAGTAAAATCCCAAAGTGACTAATAAAGTTATCTATCCATCTTACTCTAGTTTTAGTATTTCAGTTTGTTTCAACACTTCACTAACAAACAATATGATTATTTCACAGGAATGCCTAAGAGGACATCAAACTACACTGTGTTTTCTCAGATAACGAGTATTGTTCAGCAGACAACGGTCTCTGGTCCCACCGAGCCAACAGGCTCAGAGACTCTGCAGTGTTCGGTCCTCTCTGACTCTGAGAACACAACCTGTTCAGGAGAACCCAGTGTGTTCTGGTTCAGATCCAGATCAGAAAAGTCTTTTCCCGACATGATTTACACCGATGGAAAAAAGTCAGAAAATTGTAAGAAGAGATCTGACTCTCCGAAGAGATGTTTTTATAACTTCTCTAAGAATATCAGCTCCTCTGATGCCGGGACTTACTACTGCGCTGTGGCCACATGTGGACAGATATTATTTGGAAATGGAATTAAAAACGGTATGACTTACATCATTTGAGACATCATTCAAAATTTCTTAAATCATCACAAATAAGTAATTGTTCTCTGAAGCAACATATTCTTGATGGAGAAAATTACATGCTTTGTCTTTGTTTTCTAGGTAAAACAAAAGAAAACAACATGACGGTGGTCACAATAGCTGCAATAATCTGTTTGGTCATTTCTGTAATATTTAACATTTTTTTCATTTGCTTTCAAACACAAAGATCAGCATGTCATCGATTTAAAGGTTTGCTTCAGTGACTAAATTATATCATATCAAACATATGTTATGACAGAAAAAAGTAGAATCACGTAAAATAAAACAAAGTCTAAAACTGAGTGTTGCATCCATGTTTACAGAAAGCTCTTCTTCAGAGAAAAGAAGCAACTTTAGCCAAATAGGAAATGATGTAAGTAAAAACCTTAATTGCCTAAATTGTTTTTTTTAATACTAAACGATACATCTCAACATTACTAAATAACTTCGATTGAAAATGTGTTTTTCCAAACAGACTGAAGCTGGACCTGATCTGAACTACGCTGCGTTGCATTTCTCTGAAGGGAGAGCATCAAGAGGAAAGAAGAAGAGAGAGTTGATGACTGAAGAAAGTGTGTATTCACAGGTTAAAGGATGAGCTTGAATATCTGTGTCAGCCTGTAAAGAAAACCGCTTGTGAGATGTAGATGCATCTTGTTAGTGACATAGAAATAAAAGTTGTGAATTTAAGCAGACAACTGAATGAAAGATATAATGAAAAAATTGTGCAGCTTCAACACTTTGTCAAGTTTGTCTACATAAAAAAAGTAAACAAGATGGCTTGTATTTTCTTTAGGAGTGGAAAATAAAAACAGCACTATGAATCTTTTTGACTTCTCTAAATTTATGCAACAGATTTCTTAACTTTTGAACACTGGGTGTGTATAACGGTAATGAACAATGTCAGACCTCTGACTCCCTCCTCCCTGCAATAAAACCTAAATAATGCATACGTTTCATTTTAAACTTTCTTCTTAATTTTTCTTAAACAAAATACATCCGTTACTCTTACTTCACATCATATCTGCATGATGCATTTTATTGCTCAATCACATTATTGTAATGTCATTGAACATACATTCCTTTTTTGGTATCCAAAAACAACAACACAATAGTTATTCGTCAAGATATCATGAAGAGAATAGTGGACTAAATCCTGATCATGTTTGGGTTCAGCTTTCAGATGCCTTATGGTGCCACCCTCATCTGTTCAAACAATGATGTGCAAGTATAAACACTATGGAGGTGTCCAACTATGAGATATTGCAGGGATGAATGATTTTGTTGAGAAATGTGTTTATCTTCAGAACAAAAGAATCTTTAAAATATGCTGGTTGAGGCTTATCAGAGAGTGTCGTAATCCAGACAGGAAGACATTAATCCACCAAATGAAACATAAAACACAACATTACAGTTTGAAAAAGCACAAACAAACAAAAACTTCAGGGACATCCTCTAATTGGCAGCTAAAATTGATATGTTAAGTAATAATATGTTTTTTAGGTTCAGGCAAAAGGGGGAAGCTTTTCAAACTTGGCAGATTTGTTCTATGTTGGTGTTTTACTGGAGGACACATTTTATATTTCACAAAACAAATGGCCTCATGATGAAAGGAAGCTACGTACAAATTTTGAAGCTACATCTTAAGTCAAACAGGAAGTCAAAACCAAGGCATTACAGTGAACCCTTGCTATAATACGGTTCACCTTTCGCGGTCTCGGTTCCTGATTGGCTAAAATATACGTAATACAGATTGGCCATTCAGGAGATGGAAACTGAAACTTTGAATGCCTGCTGAAAAAAAACTGTGGCCGGCGGCTCTGCCGTAGATACAGCTGTGAATCTCGCAAAGAAGCTTGGAGGAGACGGATTTAATGACATGACTTCGGAAGACATTAATGCCGTGATTGATGAACACACACATCCGCTGAGCTTTAAACAGGTTTTGTTCTTTGGTTCCAGTGTAGAGTATTTAATTATGCTCTGTAATAGTTGTAAAAAAATAAAGGTAACTACTTCATGGATTTCACTTATCGCGGGTTATTTTCGGAACGCAAACCCCGCAAAAAACAAGGGATCACTGCAATGGGTTTTCCATATGAAGAATGAACCAAAGCATTAGTTAAATGATCTTAGATCTGGAAGAAATTTTGTGGCCAGAGATGACAAAGTGTGTGTGAGTGAAGGGTAAGCCAACCTGACTTGGTTCTGTCAGTAAATGATGATGAGCAGCTTGTGTAAGGACACACAAAATGTTAAACTCTAGTCATACTGAGGAGATTTATGTAAACTTCTGACTTTAAAGAGTCAAGAAAGTGACAAACATTTCATTATTCTGGAATTTAACAAGGATGGCCAAACATCCGGTATTACAGACAAAATTGGAGCAGTTGTTTTAAATATGATATTTGAAGAGATCTTTAAACATAGTTAAGGATCTTATTGTGAAGGTTTGCTGTCTTGAATAGACTTCTGTTACTGACTTGTTATCGCTTGTGTTATTTCTTTTGGGTGTCATGAAAGGTACAAACAGATTTACAGCATTGAATGCAATGCTGGAAGTTGAGTAAATATTACTAGTTGGTAAACAACTACATTTTTGCTATTTTAGTATTAAGCAAGACACATATAGAAGCAGGACAAAACATCAAAAATGATCCATGCTCATTCATAAAGTTCAACATAGCAACTTGTAACAATTGGTGCTTTTCGGTGGTTAAAACTGTTTTTGCTTTCTGCTTGCATCTCTAATAATGAGATGGATGACAAAAACCTCATATTTAGATGGGCAGCTATTCAATACGCTTTTAATGGTAATTCAATTTTCAAAAACTACCACAAACTAAGTCTGCACAGCTTCAAGAAAAGCCCCTTCAACTCATCAAATATAACAAGTTATGCAGTTTCCATGAATTACCCATGGAATGTGACAACCTACTAAATACTGCATTGTGCTAACTATTCTTTTATGACTATGATGGCAATTTAAACCAGCAACTATTTTATCCCTGCTTCATAAGAGATAATATATGAAACTGTGAAAAGATTAGAACTGGAATGCATACAGTATATGAAACACACACTTTCCTACAATCACTTTGCTCTGGCAGATTATCAGTACCTTCTAATTCTTAATCTCATATTGTCATAACACCAACCTTCAGCTACAATAAAGGCAAATTCCAAAACAACTGAAATTCAAATTCAGAAATGCTTTATTGATCCCCAAGGGAAATTATATGGTGTTGTAAGTCATACTAATTCAGATTCTTCAAAGACTTATTGTAGATAGTGATGGCAATGACTTATCCAATAGCTATTCTCTACTAATTCTGGTCTCCAATTGTTTCATGAATTTAAATAATCAGTCTTACAAAACATGAAACTCTGAGACACATGCTAGATGTGTCTTGTCCTATTAATCTGTTTTTTTCTCACACCAACTAAGACTAGTTACAGGATTCTTAAATTATACCCCTGAAAATTACTATACTTATATTTTTACAAATGCCATGATAAATACAATGGCTTTGGTAAAAATGTTTTGCAGTTTTTTTTTGTACTGTATTTAAGGCTTACTTAGACCAATAGAATCATTATTAAAATAACTAATGACACAACCAAGACCTGCGACAGACTGGTGACCTGTCCAGGGTGAACCCTGCCTCTCACCCGAAACGTTAGCTGGAGAGGCACCAGCAACCCTCCAGATCCCACTGAGGGACAAGGGTGTATAGAAAATGGATGGATGGATGGATGGATGGATGGATGGATGGATGGATGGATGGATGGATGGATAAGTCAGGACAAAATGATGGCACCTCTGGAAAAACTTAAAATAATTTGAGCAAAGGAACATCTTATGGTCCAAGGTGTGTGTCTTTTACAAATGTCTTCAAGTTTGTAATCAATCAGTCTGCCTATTTAAATGGTGGCAAATAGTCACTGTGCTGTTTGGAGTCATGGTGTGTACCACACTGAACATGAACCACAGGAACCAAAGCAGAGAGCTGTCCCAGGATATTAGAAAAAAAATATACAGACAAACATATTAAAGGTAAAGGTTAGACCATCTCCAAGCAGTTTGTTACTCCTGTGACAACAGTTTCTCATATTATTCAGAAGTTCAAGGTTCAGCGGTTTGTAGCCAACTTCCCTGGCTGTGGGTGGAAAATTGATGACCAATTGAAGAAAAGATGTAATGGTAGCCAAAGAGCCCAGAACAACCTCCAAAGAAGTTAAATGAGATCATACTTACATAGCAGGACACTAAGATGCTTTACAATGAAATGAGTCATTGTCATTCATGCACTCATTCACATGCTGATAATGTGGATTGTACCCATAGCTGCCCTTGGGCAGTCAGACAGAAGCAAGGATTATCATCTCTATGTTCACAGATGCAAAAACGAAGCATGGAAAGACAAAAACAGTGTCCCTAATTTGAAACATGAGTGAAAACTGTTAATTTTCTGGAGCTACTTTGCTACATTTGGCACAGTATGTCTCAAATCTTTGCAGGGATGCTGCCTAGTCTCTGGAAGCTTGGTATCAGTCACAGGCCAAGGATCTTAGAACAGAAAATTGACCCAAAACACACATCTATAAACACCCAAGAGAAAAATGCTGGATGATTCTGAACCAGCCTTGTATGAGCCCTGATCTAAATTATATTGAATATCTATGGAAGGAGACAAAATGTGCTGTCTGGAGAAGACAGTCTTTAAATCTGAGACAACTGGAGCAGTTTGCCCACGAGGTGTGCATCAAACTACCTGTGGGCGGGTGAAGAAGTCTCATTAACAGTTATAGCAATTGCTTGATTGCATTTCATTGCCTCAAAAGTTTGCCCAACAATTAAATTACACGTACCATCATTTTTGACCAAAAGTGAAACAAGCCTGTTTTTGAATTGAACAACAATTCAAAAGCAATCATTGAGTAATTTTCAGTATATTTTTATTCATTATTATTTTTGTCTATTTTATCTTACTTTAGAGACCATTGTGGGCTTTTCGGTTATTAACAGAGGGGTATCAACAATTTTGTTTATGTATAACTTTAAAAATGAACTGATGGTGTGCTTCTTTGTCACACTGGCTGAAACTCCAGAATTCAATTAATTTTTTGAATCTCCAAGCCACTTTCAGCATATTTCTGTTGATATACAGTGAAAAGATCAATTGTTTTTAGGTATTGTTTTTGTAATATGGATAACTTATTCTTTAGACAGAAGAGAAAATTATCTGATCAATAACTAGGTGTGGCAGCTCTGTCCCTAATCACTATTTATCTATAGTGTTATAGCTCAGAGTCTGATCAATTGGTTTATTGTTCAGAAAGAAAACAGCAGAGATCACAAACTGATTGACCATAGGACAATGCTACACTGTTACATAAAGCTAAAAATGCTTTTTAAGCGTGCACATTTTAATGGGTTCTTAAATGCAGAGGCTCAAAATGTCAACTTAACGTGGGCGACAAAATAAACTAAATAGTCTGTTTAATAATTTTGGTGGCTATAAGATGTTCAAACTCCAAGTTTCTGTTAATAATGAGTCATCAAATAAAATCCTGAACATTTGTTGGAGATACATAAATTCAAACCATCTGTGATCATAGTGTTTTTTTAAAGATGCAACAGCTGACTTGCAGATGGCACTAGTCATAAACAGTGAGATTAATAAACATTTTGCGATCGGTTTCCTACACACGATTTTTGTACCATGTTTCTTTGTAACTTTTTTTCTGTGTTATATTGCCTTTAGAAAATAACTATTGACGGTGCACACAAAGCCAACATATATTTAAAAAAAAAATGAAATAAAGGCACGACAATGGAAACAAAGCATATGTACATACAGGAAATGCCCTTTGATTGTATACTCTGAGGTAACCAATCAGATGATTTGACAGTCAGGATCTCCACACCTCCCACAACTATAAAAGCATCTTCTTTCTGAATAAAGACAGTGTCACCATGACTCTGTTATGGCTTACCACATTGTTACTTCTTCATCAAGGATGTAAGTATTTTTTTCATGAACTAAGATGGAATCTTTTCTTGTTAAAGTATATCATATATATACTTTATGATATATAGTTTTTGGTTCATTTCAATTTAATATTGTTTTCATGTTATTCCTAATTTTTTCAATTGCTGCTTTCCACCCGAAAATAGATTCTTTGGTTCCAGTGATCACAGTTGAACTTGGTCAATCTGTGACTTTGACTTGTGCTTTTAGTTTGAAATATCAGAACAACAAATGGATTTTCTGGTACAAGCAAAGTGCTGGAGATACTCTGGATTTAATCGTGATGCAGCAGGGAACGACAAACCCAAATTATGGACCAGCATTCTCTGCTTCAAAATTCAGTGTAACGAACTACAGCAGTCTTACAATTTTCACAACCGTTCAACAAGATGAGGGCATGTATCACTGCGCTCAAATGGAGGCACTTGACTTTATGTGGAGTGGGACTTATGTATCCATAAAAGGTAAATTAATCTTTTTTCCCCCAGGTATTTTAGATCATTTTTAATTGACAGATTAATCAGTGTGTATCTTTGAATTCCAACTGGACATAATGATGTTACTGAAAAATGTATAATCTAGGAAGGAAGCATGGCTGAAGGGGCAAAACCAAACTTTTAGTGGATAGTTCCAGATGTCTTTGGAACCAAGATGCAATGTTTAATTTCAGTATTAATGTTTTTTTTTTCTGTTTTTATTATTGTCTTATATTCTATTAAATAAATGCAGACTGAAAGACAAAAACAAGTTATTGCAGTTTCTGCATCTATAATTATAGTGAACAATTCTATAAATAACCATTGATTGTTCCATCCATGTACAAAGTAAATGACCATATTTTAATTCATATTTGATTCTGCGCAATGTTTTTCATTATAGTGAGTATAATCATATGGAGAAAGTAGACCTTTCAAAAGGTCTGCAGTTGTAACAGTCAAATGGTCTTTGCTTGGTTTCAAAATTAAATACAAATATTTTAATCTGTGGAGAACCACAAACTCACAAATGTCCTTATTTGCGAAACAATGAACATAGTATGAAATTCTGTGGAAAAAACAATGTCAACCCAAAAAACACTCAATTTGCAAAATTAATTTGAAACCAAAAAAGTTAATCATAGAAATAAAATTTCCTTATTTACAATTCAAATAGCATTTTTAAAAGTGTGAACATTATTGTTTTAAAACAGCCGAGATTTTCTTGTATGAATTAGTGATTGTATTAGTGTTGGCACTTTAATATAATATTATAAAACACCAAAGTTAAAATCAATGAAAAAAAAAATAACTGAATATATTTCTTTGTGAGCTGTAGATCATTAGTGAGTTGAAGTTTAAAGATTGTATTGCCAAATTTGATACAAACATTTTTTCAAACATAACCCTAGTTTTCTTATTTGGTTTTGTTTCAATATAATATTTCACAGGAATCACTGAAAGGACATCGAACTACATAGTTCTTTCACAACCAACAATCTCAGAGCCAACAGGCTCAGAGACTCTGCAGTGTTCGGTCCTCTCTGAGTCTGAGAACACAACCTGTTCAGGAGAACCCAGTGTGTTCTGGTTCAGAGCCAGATCAGAAAAATATTTTCCTGACATGATTTACGCCGAAGGAAAAAAAGCTGAAAATTGTGAGAAGAGATCTGACTCTCCGAAGAGATGTTTTTACAACTTCTCTAAGAATATCAGCTCTTCTGATACTGGGACTTACTACTGCGCTGTGGCCACATGTGGACAGATAATATTTGGAAATGAAATTAACCGGAGAAACGGTATGACTTTGCGTACATCATTTGAAGTATTCAAAATGTCCAGAATCATCAAAATAAGTCATTGTTTTCTGAAGCAATAACATTATCTTGATGGAGGAAATGACAAACTTTGTCTATTTTTTCTAGGCAAAACAAATGAAAACGACATGCTGGTGGTCACGATCTGTTTGGTCACTTCTGTATTTGGTAATATTGTTTTCATTTGCTATCTAACACGAAGATCAGCATGTCAACAATGCAAAGGTTTGTTTCAGTGACATGTTTGGTACAAGGATCATTTTTCTAGAATCACAATAAAAAAAACACTGAAATTGAGTAATCGTGTGTATCACTTCCATGTTTACAGAAAGCTCTTCTTCACAGAAAAGAAACAACTTTAGCCAAGTAGTAAATGATGTAAGTACTTCATAATGTTCAGATATATTGTTTAGCACTATGAAAAAATTAGATAAATAACTTTGATTGTAAATGTGTTTTTCCAAACAGACTGAAGCTGGACCAGATATGAACTACGCTGCGTTACATTTCTCTGAAGGGAGAGCATCACAAGGAAAGAAGACGAGAGAGTTGATGACTGAATGTGTGTATTCACAGGTTAAAGGATCAACTTGAATAAATGTGTCAGCTTGTATAGAAAACCACTTGTGAGATGCAAATGCATACTGTTACTGACAAATAAAAGTTGTGAAGTCAGGAAGGAGGATGAATGAAAGACAGATGTAATGAATGAAAAATAATTTTCAAAATGTTATGTCAAATTCAACTACATATTGTAATGTTTGAAAAATCAAACCTGATGGATTGCTGGATGTATCTGAAATATCTTAGAAATGGAAAATAATACTGCTTGATGTGAATGGATCTATCTGATTTTCATAAATACAATACACACCTCTCTTTACTGTTGAACAGTGGATGGTGTATCTTTTAGCTATGAAGAGTTTCAGTCGTCTGTGCAGGGAGGACCCAGAGAGCAATCTTTTTTTTATTTATTTTTTTTAAGAAATGTTTGTAACGTCTTCTTATCCACAAGGAAACGAGTCTTCTGAAAGGCTCCTCAAAGAGGAAGACATCAACACGCCAAAAGCAAGATAAAGTACAAGACTACAGTTAGCAAAAGCACATGTGAACAAAAAGCTACCTTTTTGAGACTATCAAATTTGTGGTCAGAACTGGCAAAGCTGTGTTTAAGAGTGGTGGAAGCAAACCTGATTTTGTTACATCAAGATGGGTCAAATTACAATAAATTATTGTGAGAAGTTGTCAAAGGATACACAAAATGTTGAACCCAAGTAATACTGTTTTAAATATATTTTTATGAAATACTACAGAAATTTAGGTGAACTTCTGAATTTGAAGAAAGCAATAAAACATCTCATTATTTTAGCATTTAGAAATGGTTAAACCTAAAGTAGAAAATGTTAAATTTGAGTTAATGGAAAGTCAATTTGTTCTTCTAGTCTCATTTACACACATCACAAATATGAGTCCAGATTGTTGTGATCTGTGTTTTCTGTGTATTTTGAGGTTTTTCTGTTTATTAGCCTGTTCCCTTGTGAGTCTCTGTCTTCCCTGTTGATTGTTCCCAGCTGTGTCTCGTTTCTTTGTACCCTCCCAGTGTATTTAGTCCCACCTGTTGTCTATGTCTCTTGTCGGATCCTCGTCGTGTGTACATCTCTGTCTTCCCCGTTGCTCCCCGTGCAACCTGTTTGTATTCTGTTCTTTTGGATTATTTCATTATTAAAACCATCATCAGGCATCCTGGATCTGCCAGTGTCTTCCCTCACCAAACCCACCATCATGACACAGATATGAAGAAACTATGTGCCTTTTGTTGAACATCTAGCCACATCACATCTAGGAAGACTGTATGCCGCTTTC
Source organism: Poecilia formosa (assembly GCF_000485575.1). Taxonomy (NCBI): domain Eukaryota; kingdom Metazoa; phylum Chordata; class Actinopteri; order Cyprinodontiformes; family Poeciliidae; genus Poecilia; species Poecilia formosa. The sequence goes on along the minus strand of NW_006800170.1, from coordinate 7,179 downwards.
AATACATCTACATTTGTATTCCACATGATTCCGGATGAAGGTTCAACTGCCATATTGTCACCGTCTTATTTTCTCCCACAGCTGTTGAGAAACTATTGGTTCCTTGAGGAGTGGACTGTTAAAATTTTACATTTTACCTAATCACATTTTCGAGACGTGTAATGCGTCAGTTCGACAATATGAAGCTTCCTGGAAATTGCCTGCACTGTAAACAACAATCCCTCACTGTGAAGACAGAAGTGTAGAGCTAATCTCGGTGGATGTTAATGTTAAATATTTTGAAGCGTGGCCAACATGGACTGAATGACTTTGTTCACTTCTTCAGCTGCCATTGTAAAACTACAGGCAGACTACAATTCTAAAATGCAGAAAATCACAGTCATCGTTCACAACTTCGTCTGTTTGCTGATTGGCCCGACTGAAATTCTACAGGAGAAATCCAGCTCAATGGGAGAAATCCCACAAGGAGCACTGAGGAGAACTGCATAGGAAAGCAATGTCCAGGCTAATATTTCACAGACTCAAGCTAAACGTTCTCCCAGGAGGCTAAGCAACTCCATCAACAGCATAATCTCTGGCTTTCATTTAGAGCTCAACTCCAGATGTCATTATTTAGGACTGTTCTGGTCTTCTGCATACTCTAAGTCCTCCTTTTCCCTCTGAAGCAGCAGTTCTTCTCATGGGCCAGATCTTGAGAGTCACTAACCAGCCAATCAGCAGCAATCAAGTGATAAGTTTTTAGAATTTGTGTTCGTCTTCACTAGTTGCTTGATTGCCTAATTATTTGTAGTCTATTATTAAGTTATTTTTTTATTTTCCATTTTCAACTTTCCATTGATTAAATATCATGGGTCTGTGTGGGTTTGAAAAGCTGGAACTAACATCAAGCTGAAATTTGGAAACACTCCACATGACTAGCAGTTCTTACCTGCATTTGGTGCCTGGTTGTTCAAACAAACTACTGCTTCATAAAACAAAACAGAAACTAATTAACTATTTGCCTTTCCATCCTTGATTTTCACACCTTCATGAAACCCACTTAACTCTACCAGAAAAGCAATCCTTAATTCTCCCGATAAGGAGTCACACTGCTAACTTACAACTTGTGACATAATATTTCAATAACAGCTGTAAAATCACCATAATTATTTTATTATGATTTTCTAACATAGAGGCATAGCTCTAGAGAAACGCTTACTAGAGCACTTGGAAGTCAAGGTGCATTTCTAAACACGTTTGAAAATTTTACCTATAATAAATATGTTGATTAATTATCAGCTACAGAGCCCCCTAGGGGGTGTGGGTAATTATTTAGCGATACCTAAAGTTTTCTGTTCCCTTGCAATAAATTAGCAAACACACCCTAGTCTGTTTTGTATAATCTCAAATGTCAATTTAAAAAAGCAAATTTATATACATTTACTGAGCCTTAACCCATACTTTTGTCACCCTTTGGTGCAAAAAATCTGACTGAAAATCAATTTATTAATCATTTGTATAAGGCTGAGATGGAACTGGACATGAAAATGGCCCTTTATTAACCAGACTACCAACACAAAAAACAGACAAACAAAACTGTCAGATGACTTTATTACCCTGTGAGAATAATTCTGAAATGATCCAAATAATTTGGATAATATTTTTTCCCTTTTTCTTCTTATGAAAAGTTTCTGTTTATATCTTAAAAAGGCTGGAAAGCCCATGTTTGACTTGTTTTGCTTTTGTATTTGTACATAGGTTTGTGGTGCATTTCTATCCTAAAGAAAAATATACAAAACTTTAGATATCTCACAAACAAGATGCTAATAAACGGAAAAACCTTATATTACAGCAGAAAAACTTTCAATATTCAATTATGCCGCATGAACTGACCAGTACATTATTGTGAGGGAACGCAAAAGTTTTGCAACACAATGCAATGCTTTTGGGAGGTAATGCAAAAAAAAAAAAAAAAAAAGTTTTTCATGTCCCCTAGAGGGCTCCGCACAAAGTACACTCTGTATTAAGAACAGTTCTGCTGTCAGAAAATGTCAGTCAGTTCCTCGGAAGAATTATCTTTTAATCACACATTTTTAATTCAACAATACATTGACAATGAAGGTGACACGCTTTTATCGTCAACCATATTGAGATAGAATCACAGTTTTCATTTGCCTGCAGCTCTGGTGTTGCAAGTGGTTCTTTGGTTCACCCAGTACAATAAAAAATGAAATAATGCCCTGTTCTTTGTTTGTTTCATTCTTTTCTTCTGTGCCTCCATGAAAAAACACTGGCCTCACCCTGCCATTCCTGAAAATTTGGTCTAGAACCTCCACCCTTGATAGTGGGTTTTGGATCCACTTATTTGTGCTTATTTGCATTTTATCACATGAAGACTGACACCTGCTGGCCTACTTAGAGTTTGCAACCAGCTCCTACTGCTCTTACTATGAGAAACTAGCAGCCTCCTCCCAGTGTCACAAGTCCCACTGGAAGAAACTGAGTTGTTTTTGTTTTGTTCTCTGTTAAAGGCGATTGTGTCATGATTATTCACTACCTTGTTTCTGTTTATAAGTGGACTTTAGCAGAAAACAACTTACAATGCATGAAAACCCAAATGAAATAAAGGCATTCATTTGAAATAAATGCATAAAAAAAGAAGCAAACTGTACAGGAAATGCCCTTTGATTGTATATTCTGAAGTAACCAATCAGACGCATTTGACACTCACGATCTCCCCACCTCCCCCAGTTACTAAAGGATATTTTTTTCTGAACGAAGCCAGTGTCACCATGACTCTGTTATGGCTCACATTGTTACTTCTTCATCAAGGCTGTAAGTACTTTCAGGAACTGAGATGGAATATTTTATTGTTAAAGTATGTGGAATATGTATTTTGGTTCGTTTTTATCAAATGTTCTTTATTGTTTCAATTGCTGTTTTTTCCTTATATACCGTAGATGCATCAGTTCCAGTGGTCACAGTTGAACTGGGTCAGTCTGTGACGCTGACATGTTCATTCAATATTACATATCAGAGCAACACATGGCTTTACTGGTACAAGCAGAGTGCTGGAGATACTCTGAATTTAATCGTTATGAAGCAGCGAAGAACAGCCTCAAAGTATGGATCACAATTCAATGCTTCAAGATTCAGTGCAACCTACACTGGGGACAGTAGCAGTCTTACAATTTCCACAACAGTTCAACAAGATGAGGGAATGTATCACTGTGCTCAAAGGGACACTCTGGAATCTACGTGGAATGGGACTTATTTATCAATAAAAGGTAAATCAATCATCTTTCTTTTTCATTGTTTTACAGATACTTTAATTCACAGAGAGACCCATGTGTGTAATGTCTGAGTCCTTCTGGACAGGATTATGTTTCTGAAAGATGTATATTATACAAAAGAAGCATGACTTGGGGTGTAAAGAGGTATCCTAGCACCACATTTTCACTGGGTAATTTTCCTGGACCAGTACGCAAAGTTTATCTTCAATATTATTTAAGTATAGTTTGTCTTTTTTGTTTTTCAATGGTTTTGTATCTGACGTATGAAATAAATGCAGACTGAAAGGCAAAATAAATTTATTCCAGTTTCTGTATTTCAGTTCCAGTATCAACTGTTCAAATTGTTCCTCAAAGGACAAAGAAAATGATAAAATTAAATTTATTTGATACTGTGCAAAGTTTTACACTAATGCAGTGGGTATAACTATGTTGGGAACTAAATCTAATTGGGTTGGAGCTTTTAAATGAGCTTGTCTTAGCATATTTTGGAGATTATTATCCACTTTGCTAAACTACATACCAACAATATCCCCATTTGTTAAACAATGACGAAGCCAAAATGAAAAGCTGCGGAAAAACGGCATTAACCGCAAAACCCCGTTTGTAGATTTCTGCAAAAACATTGAAAGCCCAAAATAAATTATTGGAATTTTCTTTATTTTCTATTCTTTACTGTTATTATATATAGTGCTACTATAATTATAGAAGTCTTGGTTGTAATTTAAATAATTTGTATTTTAAAAGGAGAGAAAAGGTGTAAATGTTTTAACAACAACTGAACTTCACAGTGGTTAAATTGGTTCTCCCATATGATAAAAAAAAAAATAACCATCTTCCACATTTGATCAGACTTGGAAGATACAATTAAAGAACAAAAGAAATACCAATAATATAGAATTAATGTTAGAGCTGTATAACTTTAATACAAATACTGACCCCTTTTGTCAAACACACATCTACTATATGAAATATAATTAAGTGTTGTGACTTAATTTTTTTTCAGTATTTGACCATTTATATTTGTCTAATAATTCTTTTTAACAGAACAGAACCAAATAAAAAAATAGACAAACATGTTTATATGTCTTTTTACCAAATATGACACAAAAATGCTTTCTTTCTAGCAACACTATGGTTGTATTATTTAAGCTTACTATATATAAAATTTCACAGGATATCAGAGGACATCAAACTACACTGTTGTTCAGCAGACAACGGTCTCTGGTCCCACCGAGCCAACAGGCTCAGAGACTCTGCAGTGTTCGGTCCTCTCTGACTCTGAGAACACAACCTGTTCAGGAGAACCCAGTGTGTTCTGGTTCAGATCCAGATCAGAAAAGTCTTTTCCAGACATGATTTACACCGAAGGAAAAAGATCAGAAAATTGTGAGAAGAGATCTGACTCTCAGAAGAGATGTTTTTATAACTTCTCTAAGAACATCAGCTCATCTGATGCCAAGACCCTCTCCTGTGCTGTGGCCACATGTGGACAGATATTATTTGCAAATGAACTGAACCTTAAAAATGGTACGTATAAATCAATTATTTGAAATGTCTAAAATAATCATTAAAAATAATCTTTTCTGAAGCAATAACATGCTCTTGTTGTAGGGAATGACATACTTTCTCTGTTTTCTAGGTAAAACTGATGAAAACCACATGCTGCTGGTCACAATAGTCGCAGTAATCTGTTTGGTCATTTCTGTAATTTGTAATATTGTTTTCATTTGCTTTCGAATACAAAGATCAGCATGTCAACAATTTAAAGGTTTGTTGCAGTGACTGAATTATATTTGTCAAAGATGTAGATACAAGAAAAATGTTAATAAAATCACATAAAAATAAATACAGCATGTAGACTGAAATTGACTAATTATATGTTGCTGCCACTTTTACAGAAAACTCTTCCTCACCAAAAAGAAACAACTTTAACCAAATGGAAAATGATGTAAGTAAATATCTAAATCAGCAATTTTTTTTTTGTGATCCAAATCAATACATCCGAGTATTACAAAATAACTGAGTGTAAATGTTTTTTTTTTTTGTTTTTTAAATAGACTGAAGCTGGACCTGATCTGAACTACGCTGCGTTACATTTATCTGATAGTAGAAGATCAAGAGTGAAGAAAAAGAGAGAGATGATGACTGAAGAAAGTGTGTATTCACAGGTTAAAGGATCAATTTGAAAATGACGTATGCCAGCTTTCATTGAAAAAAAAAAAACTTCTGAGATGAAAGAGCATACTGTTGCTGACACACAATCAAACGTGAATTCAAATAAAACTTTGAATGGAAGACAGATGTGATGAAAATGCAATTCTTTTTTTACTTTTATTATAACTTTGCCACCTTTACCATATATTGATTTTTTTTTAAAATAAACCTGTTGGCATCTTTTATGTATGTGAAACGCATAATGAATGAAAATAAAACATCTCTATCCACATGGATCTTTCTGATTTTCCACACAGAACTGGTATAGAGACCTGTAATGTTGAATTCAAGATGTAATTTTGAGTAATAAAAAGTCTGTCAGCTCTTTGAAAAAAGAACCGATCAGCTTCTCCAAATATCTAAATAAATGCAGCTACAGAACTGTGAACTTTGGAAAGAAAAGCAGCAAGTCATTTCAATATTTCACAAGTAAAACAACCATCCTGCTCCCACTTAGCATCACACTTATATTCTTCACTTTATCAATCCAATTCATGTTCTGCATACACAACAGCTAATTCAGAGATGACAGATGTTTCTAACTTTTCAGATGAATAAAGTGAATATGGTAGAATAGAACACAATTCAGCTACTGCTGCACCACTGCTAAATTCAACCACAAGCTCCTTGGTGGAGGTGAGAGAAATGATGGAAAAGCATCAAATTAGTCCAGTCCAGAGTGAAGCAGAAAGTGTGGCTGTGGGCTTAAATATCTCCTACCAGACTGGAAGGAGTTGACAGGATGTGACATTTCTCTTCATTCAATGTATGGTTTAGCTCACCAGTCTGGTCCAGTTGGCAATGAACAGAATCAGAATCCAGGAACTGGAATAGGATCTGAAACAGGAACCTGGCATGTGTAAAACAGGCCTGATAATCGACCCTGGGGTTTGTAAATATCAAAAATCATTCTATGCTAATCTGTACATGTCTTTTCTTTCTTATCACTATAGTGAATACGTTTATATTATAGAGATAATTAAAATCATGCCAGTACTCAACATTCATTTTTACATTTCTCAACATTTCATTTTAGCATACAATAGAAATAGTATTTTACCATTCAAAGTATTTTCAGTTTAAATGCATCAAGGTAACAAAACATACTCAGATCAAGTTAGTTTACACCAGTGGTTCCCAAACTTTTTCTCCTGAGCCCCCCCAGTGGTTTCCAAACAATTTTTGGGCCCCCCTATGGCTTACAAATAGCTGTCTGGTTGAACGATGTGTGTGAGCGAATGGGGTGGGAGGTGGATTCTTAGAGACTCCCTGTTATACTCAGCCCCGGCTCCAGACAAACAAGAAGGGGGGAATCAACTTTTTGGGGGGCAAAATGAATCATAGCTGAACATAGACAACAGCACCAGTAGCCTACGAGCTATTTGTTAACAAGCTTAAGGTTCTGTATTGATATTAGCTAGTTAGTCATCTTTTAGCTAACATTACCTGCATCCAACAGCTTTACTCAACAGTTGAATAGTTTGGGGGAGAAACTGTGAAAACTTCTTTGCGTTTTGCAGGTTGGCTGCCGTGATTCTAACACACACCTGCGTAGCTCTGCACAGCAGCAGCAGGTCTCCTTCACTGCCAGATAGGTGTAAACCCAGCGGAAGGGTTATAGCGCTTATGTTGCGTTTAAAGGCGGCTCGGAAAAACAAGTTACCACATGTTAACAGTGGATTAAACAGTTTTA
>NW_006800169.1:1037516-1054501 GCF_000485575.1 Poecilia formosa | reverse complement strand
CTAATAACTTAACCTATTGTGGTAATAACCAGGTGGTATTACCACAGCCACTTGGTATGAAATGTGGTTTAGCCTTTGAGTTGCAGCTAAAGAGGAAAATCCAGCAGATAGTGGTGTCAGCCTGGAGTACGTCTTGCCTTTAGAAGTAACTAACGCCGGTACCCGGTCTGTTTACCAATATCGGTATTGAGACAACTCTATTGGAGAGTATTGTCAGGAAAAAAAGGACAAGTCAACTATTTGTATTTTGTTTCACATTTAGAGCAGTGAAAATTATGCTAACCATTGCATAAAAAACAGTTTTACGCAGGTGTTACAAGGATAACAGGAAGTCTGTTTCGATTACACCACATTTCATAATTTTATGCTAGAGTTTAAACAACTGATGTTCATCATGATAACCTGCTAACTGTTAGTAAAGCAGTTTAAAAATGTTCTTGATTTTTCATTACTAAACTCCTGTTTTATGAAGCTGGTTCACACATCAGGTTCCCTCAGTGTAACACTGTCCTGTTAGTGAATGATTTGCAGTTAACAGTAGACAGGTTTGTTCTATTGTTATGTTACAAAATAAATTAGTAATTGAACGTAACAGATCTTCAGATTGGTTTGCCAATGTTTTACAGCTCAGCACAACAGCAGCTTTAGGATTGTGAAGCTTTCACAAATTCTAATTAAACGATGCTCTAAACTTCAGTATGGTGAAATATTTACTATCGACAAAAGAGTAGTTTCTAAATATTTAATCAGATGAGGTTTGGTCAGTTTGGCTGATTTCCCAGTGCATTTAGAATCTTTAGATGCATCATGTCCAGACTAAATATATACTGCCACTTTTGGCTTTATTGTAGAGGAAAAGCAGGTTGAAATATGAAGCACAACTTCAGAAAACAACATTCTCCCTAAAAAACATTAGCCAGACAACATATGGAACAATGAGATGGTTGCTGCATTTTTTTGATGCTGTTAAAGTTTGAATTTGACAAATGGGAAACATCAGTGAGGTTTTATTTTTATGCTGCATGGCTAAACATAAGTTGATAGACCAGACTTGCTGTAGGTAACAGCAGACAGCAGTACTGTTTTCTGACCTTCTCACTGAATTGTTACGAATTCTTTAGAAATTGTTGAGGTTTCTTTCCTCTTTGGTCCCAAAAACTCCCCAAGCTAACAACTGTAGATGTTTTGGTCAAATTTACCTGTAGGTTCTCTGTGCTCTAATTATTCCCAGACATGCAGCATCATGTTCTATTCCAGTGGAAACCTCTGTAGTCAGGCAGCTTCCAGAAGACTTTGGTGCCTTGTAATTTGATTAGTTTTGAAAGGTTTTTATTTACCTTTTTACAAACCTTGGTGGTGTTCCTTCTTCGGTCCACCAGAGGGAGCTAGAAGATTGGTCTGTAACTTTATTGGCTTGACCTGCTGCTGACGTCATTATGTAGAGAAACATTATAGTCCGAAACAAAGCAGATCATATTTTGATACATCCTTTCATGTAGAAGGCCATGAATTTCTGGTTGAATTTTGTCTCACATCAGGTAATTTTTAACAATTGAGTTATTCTTAAAAAAAAAACTAAAGTCAGCCACCATTAATTTTTTAACGTTGTTTTGGTGGGACAGCTTTTTCTTCTATTCATTTTAAATAACATATGACTTCTTTTCTATTTTTTATTTGTTTTTCCGCCCATCTATTATCTTCCAACCATAGTGGGGTTGCCAAAGATGCTGGTGCAACGGGTTAGAGACAGATCGCCTGTCCGTCAAAGTCATGTAAACAATCATGCACGCACACACCCGCTTCAAAGGAGAATTTAGAGAGATCAATCAACCTGACAGTCATGTTTTTGGACTGTGGGAGGAAGCCGGAGTACCCAGAGAAACCCACACATGCACAGAGAGAACATGCAAAAAAAAACAAAAAAAAGCTCAAAGCTTCTTACTGCCAGGCAACTGTGCTACCAACTGCATCATTGTGCAGCCCTTATTTATTTTTATTTCTGTTTTTCATGTAACTTTTTCTATAGACTACATCCCAGCCATTAGATAGCTGCTGAAGGCTAAACAGAAAAGTTCAACTGCATGCAAAATAAGTTCAGAACTCCCAGAATAATGGACTAAACAACAACGAAAAAGCTGGAACTTATCTGTTGAGGTTGCAGCAGGTTATTAGCTTGTAAAGGGCACCATAAAATGGCCATCTGTACCCACTTTTTTTTTTTTTTGTAATAGTACCAAGGAGACCACCTTTGTTGCAGATTAAACACTGGATCAACACAAGACTTTAATTTGAACCTCATACCAGCTGTTTGTCAAAATAAACTTTATGTGGAATTCAGTCATAGAATTTTAATATTTGTCAAAAAATATTTGGCTATTTATCTCCTTTGATTATTTGTTTGTAAACATAGCAGATATGTGCGTGAGTTGGACGCAGGAAGAGCTGGGCTGGCCTTTAAATGCTCATTTGTTACCATGGTTACCCATATGTATCTCACTGTTTTAACATTATCTAGCTTGTTGTCAGTGTTGTACAACTGTTTATCACACAGCATGATAAAATAAGTTATGCTACTAAATTGACATTAGTGAATGAGATTCGTTTTGATAACCCTTAAGCATTAAATGTGTGTGAGCCGATAAACGATGAGAGAAAATGGCCCAAACGCTGAATATTACTTACTAGTGATATTAAAGCAAGTTAATGGTAAGCTCATCAGCTCTCAATGAGATTTGTCAAGTCCCGCCTATATAAGACGAGCATGGTGAACAATAAAGGCACCAGAATATGATTGTTATTGGAAGTTTATTCAAGCAATGAGAATATGAAGGCCTGTCACAATAACAAATTTTGCTGGATGATAAATTGTCTTAGAAGTTCTTGCAATAAATGATGTATTGCTTTGAGACCATTTCCAAGGAATCTAATGGTAATATCATAAGGCAAGAACACATTCTCAAAGATCAATAAACTTTAAATTTAAACATTTAGGACTGGAACTGGAAGACATTTTAAATATCCAAAATAAACAGAAACAAACAAAATTAATTGGTAAGTTTCTATAAACAAACTTGTCCTTCAAAAAAGGGGACTAGGTGAAACCAATACACCAAACTGGAGACTTTTATCATTCAGCCTTTGGTAGAAAGAGTGAGAGAAACGATAAATCGTGCAAATGGAAATTACTGAGCTCATTTTAATTCTTCATGCGATTAACTGATTTACTGCTTATTGCAACAGACCTAATGAACCTAATGAATTAGGCCTGAACACTAGTAGAACACTTCATACTACTGAAGTGCATACTACTACATACTACTGCATGTATGCAGTAGTATGAAGTGTTTGCTCATAAAATATGATATTCTGAAGGCATTTCTGTTAAAAGAAAATGCAATTAACTTTAGTCTCCAGTCTTTAAGTTACATTTAAGAACAAACAGAGAAAAAGGTGGGAGGGTAGAGAATTTTTTTAACCTTTTTTTCGTTGAGAATGTGAGTGTAAACCATACACTGATACTTAAAATGCTGGAAAATCAGCATTTTGCTCAGGGAAGCCCACAAGTTACCCAAATCTTTTGATATTTGTGTCCAGTGATATCTTTTGATTAAGTCCGCTTTCTTCGTGTTCTGATGAATTTCCTGCTCTACTCTGCAATCTGTACTCTACCTTTTCACTTTTCACTCATAGTTTGCAAGGACATTAGTCTAAAGTTCTACACTTAAACAATGGACATAGTTTTCATCAGTAACCTATTTCTTAAAAATGTATCAATTATTTACATTTATGTATTGCATTATTTTCTGGTTAAATAGGAGAGTGAATTTTTTTACAAGGAGCGAAAGCTTTTCACAAAAAGTTCTCTTACCACTCATCATGGAGCCATTGTAATTTACTTCTCTACTTCAAAATATTTAGTTTTCATAAAATGTCAGAGCACAGACTGTTCATGTCTGTTCAAATTCACTTCTGAAGGGATTTATATGTATATTTAAAATGATGGGTAATATATCTCAATAGAAGATTTGTTTAGAGGTCAGAGATGGAAAATATCTTAAGGGAACTCTGGGACAGAGAGGAATTTAGAGAATATTACATTTCATCTTTGTTCTGTTGAATGAGCACATGCTTTTCTTATCAGTCATTTGATTAAAGGGGCAGTATTATGCATTTTCCAGGCACATAGTTTTGTTTTACAGCACAATCAAATGTTAAATAAATGCTATATATATGAAATATGACTGAAGATAAATTTGACTTCAAAATTTAGCATTTTGAAAATGAGCCTTCAAGAAGTCATCACAACATGGCTTCCCTACTAACCCTTTAACAGATTTTAACCAGCATTACACTGAGAAGTAGCAGCAGGTGTTTGCTAATTGCTGCTGGCTAGTCTGAAGGTGCTGTGAGGAGGAGTAGTGCTTTCTGTGACAGAAGCTCAGAGACTTGGAAACTGCATCTCCGAGGAGGAGCTGTTTCGTAGCTGGTGCTAGATCCACCCAGGCGTTTTACACAGTCAGATATGCATGAAAGAATCGAGGCAATACTCCAGGTTTGTTTTTGATGAGGAAATAACATTATAACATGATATAAACCTCAGGGTTTTATGTACTACTACTCCTTTAATAGTAAATGTGCATTTGTGCATTTTGTTGGTAGAGCTGTGTTAAAACATTACCAAACTGTTTATTGTCCTAATGTATTGTTGTGATGCGGATAAAAAACTGAGGTCAGAGAGCTGGTGGACCGCTTTTTGTGAGGATGTGATCATCTCATCTGCAGTGTGAACAAAGTAAAGTGGGACTGAACTTTTCCTGTTTGTCTTGAAATCCACAAACACTGTCTCAGTCGTGGGAGAAGATGTGGAAGTGGTGGAGTATTAATATCTCCATAAACACTTGGACAGCACAACAGACTTTCACAACAGCAAAGTTGTCAGAGCGGACTTTACATCTTGAAGAGCCTTAGTTCTACAGTGTTTTCAGTAAGATGCTGCAGATCTTCTCCAAGTCTGTTGTGGAGAGTGTAGTGTCTTCTGCCATTATCAGCAGCATCAGAACCAGGAACTTAAGAAAACTAAACAATCTGATAAAGAAGGCTGGTTCTGTTCTATGGACTGTTCTGGTGATGAATGATGATCCCTTCACAACATATCAACACCACCAGTGTCTTCAGTCAGATGCATCTCTGTAAGACGGGATTCTACAGGAGAGCCCTCCTGTCTGCAGCCCCTAGCTTCTACAACAACTCATTGAAGAAACTTTGATTGAAGAAACTTTAAATGATGATGTAGTTTGAATTACATCATCATTTAATTTCCCTTTTGGAAGTGATGAAATACTTGAGATTTTTTTGTAGAATTTTGTGTGCCTTGAAGGCTTGATGCAGAATCGGCATCTCGTGGCGATGGAGGCGTCTGGCTCACTGGATTTTTATTTATTTTTTTTTTTTTTTGTTTGACTGATGGCTACAGCTTCACAGTTATGTCTTTTTTGTGACAGATGCTAAAAAGCATAAAATAAGTACCTTCTCTAGATTAGCACAGTGATGGTCATACATACATACTACTCAAGAACTGGGGCCACATGTGCCCCTATCTTTTTATGTAGCCCTCTAGACTCCAGAGGCATACAGAAATAGAACCTCCACTTTTTGTAAAATTTCCACAAAACCAACAATTTTGAGACAATTTTTCATGCTAATGCATAATTGTGAGTTCAATTAAAAATTTTCACCGGAATGGGTCAAAAATATTGAGTTGAAGTGACTAACTCCCACCTGCAGATGGCAGTATTTCATACTCACCCTTACTTTATGTCAATATGTAGCCATTCATAATGTTGATTTGACCCAAAATTAAAATGAGCTTGACATCCCAGCCTTAAACAATCTGTTTATTGATATGGATTTTTGCAGCTGTTTTACCACAACAATTTATTTAAAATTTTCCTTTTATTGTTGTTAAAAAACACATTTAGGGATTTTTCTGAGGAAATGTAAACAAGTAAAAAAAACAAAACAAACAAAACAGAAAAGCTAGTCTTTCCACAGCAGTGTCCTTTAGAGGCAGCCTTTCTTGTGTGATTTATTGTGTTTAAACTTGAGACACTGTACAGTGGGGAAAATAAAATGCCCGTTCCCATTAATCAGAAAAACCTTTTGAAAAAGTTTTTCAAGTCTAGACCAGTTGTTGAGGCAATCTGTCGTAGGTCACTTTAATATTGCTTTAACATTAGTACGTATGCTTTTCCAGCCCTCTGTTCTGAATCTCATTAGCATTGAGCTCAGCAGCTGCACAAGGAGCCAGCCATAAATATTCTTGACCCCAGATTGGTTTTCAACATCAGGGATCGCCTTTTCTTGTCTCTAAGGTGTAGTGATCCACCTATACGGTTTCAGCCGGACCCGTTGAAGTTTACTAATTGGGGGGAATTGGATCTTTCTGGGCTCTCATGGTGAGGAGGTCACGTGGTGATCGTAATTTGTTATAAAAGAATACATGTCTATATTTTACAAAAATCTATGCAGATTATTTTTTTCCCCCTCAGATTTTATGTTGCCAGACTAATCATTGACATGTGGATGAAATGACATTCCAGCTGTTCTTTGGTTATTTTGACTGAAGTGGGATGTTTATATTTGTCTTTTTTTGTGGGGATGCTAGCTCATTAGCAGTTTAGCCTTTCCTCTTTCATGTGAAGCTAATGAAGTTATATGAACTGAAACTAAATTGAAGTTTGGACTCCTTGCCAAATTCTTAAAAACATAAATGGTCCTTTCACACATGATGAGCGTGTTGCCAACATAAAAATGAGCCTTGCAGGATCTTGGTGAGGCCTTCTGGAGTGCATTAAGGATGCAGTGGGCTGTCCATGAAGCATGATGCTCCACAATAGTCCAATGGATTTCAGCATGCCCAAAGCTTCCAAAGTACAACCATTGTGGTTTATTATCGTTGTGTTAGATTATTGGAGTGGATGGGTGGAGTGTTGGATAGTATTGGTGGTTTGTTGGCCCTGTATGCATTGTCTCATTCCTATCCTCACCACCTTGATTGGACCATGAATGCTCTGCTATGTATTTATTACATAGCTGTAATAAATACAGCTATGTATTTATTACATAGCTGTATTTATTACAGCTATGTAATAAATACCACAGTATGCATACGCCCCTTTACACATGGAGAACGGCGTGCGATTGCTGCTGAGTTTGGATTCAGATGAGAAGCTAACACATCTTGATATGACGCTGAGGCTAGGCTGTGCTAGTGCTGAAGCTGCACCTATTACCTCCAGATTTACCACCAACGGGGCGAATATCGGCACAGGGGCTTAATGTTGCATTTCTCTGATGTGTTCCTAGACAATGGTTTCCGAGTTTAATCTAGCATGAATTGGTACAAAATAGCAAATTTGTATTCATTATTCATTCAAAAATGGGCTAGTGCATCCTTCAGAGCCTTGTTAACAGCACTGGTTCTATCACCAGTGTGTTGGCCAACAGTTGGTCAACCCGGGCCCCATCCACATAGTACATTTTTGTTGATGATTAAGAAATGATGTACATATGCAGGACAGGATGCAGCACAATTGAAAATGCTGTAATAGGTATGTCAGGCCAAGGGGTGGCGCTGCAACTTTACTACATGACTACGCAACACACACCGGAACAACATTTGACAGCGCCAGGTTTATTTGAGAGTGAGGCGCATGCACATGGAGGTACGCCATCATTGGTTTCTTAAAAAGACCTGGCCTGTATTAACCACAGGGAAACATTATTTTTGAAAGCTGAACCTGCAAAATAAAAGCTAAACAGTAACTTGTCTTTTTTTCTTTTTCTTTTCTTTTTTTTCATAAACCATTTTGTGCTGTAGGATTTGCCTATTTTCTGTAAAGTCATGAGTGTAACTAACACAAGGTATGCTTGGGACATGTCCCCTGCTTTTCCTTTAGCTGTTTATCTGTGGCATGCAGATTATGTTAGCTAAATGATTGGTTCACCTATGCCAGTATATCATATTAAGTTTAAGAATATGGAGGTTGTTGTTGTTTCCTGTTTTATACCCCTTGCTAGTTAGTTAATGCCAGGAATAAACCCACTCTAACTTCTTTAATTTCTTTACAGAACTTCTGTTCAGTATTGTTTTCCACATATTTAAAAGAAATCTTTGTCACAGTAATAACAAAGAGTCAGGGAGGATTCAGACCAAAGGCCATGATCAGGACAAGTGCCACAGCAGGTAAGGAGGGATTAGAACTTGATTAGAAAAAGGGAAGGTTATGTGTAGCAGTTTCAGCGGTTTTATAAGACCATGTTATGGCAAAAGTAAACCTCAAGAAAATGTGCAACTTTGACAGCAGCTTTTTGAAAAATTTTAGGTCGCAACAACCACAAAAAATTGCAACATCCTGGAGGGTCTCTTTGCTTTACTACCTACCAGTTAAAAGATGAGAACAACTTAATTTAATGTGGTACATACTTTACCAGGACAGTCCCCTTAATAATAACCTGCTGTTTTTGGTCTGCCTCTATGGTTAAAACAGTTTTGTTGTTTTCTGGAAAGAAAAGTTAGATGCTCTTCCCAGAGATCACCTGTTTGCAGTTTAAAGAAAGTTTGTCCCAGCTTTAACATTTGGAAGAAAATGTCTTAAGCTCATGCAAACAAAACCCAGTCTTTCTCCTTCCTCTGTGCCTAGTTTGCTTTTACCACACACCTTCAGACGACTTGACTGCACACATTGACTTTATGTGTTATAAACCCAGCCACATTTGAAAACAACAACAAAGGTTTTCAAGCTTCCCACGTGAAAAATGGGTTGTAGTGACATTGCTATGACTGTCAGTGTCGTCTATGGTGTTAGCAATGTTGTCGTGCAACATGATTTTCTAGTGCAGATGTGTCTAACTCCATTCTGAGGGCTTCACATTGACCTGTTTGGTGAGCAACATAGTATTCCTTTTGCACTGACGGGTTTGTTCTATTGTTCTAACTCCCAGGGTCTCAGGCTCATTCTAACTTGTGGCGTAGGGGAGCTATTGGTTTCTAATTCTTTCTGAAGAGGTCTTAAGACTGCACCAAAACCTAGAAAACTCCTATTATTTCTGTTTGTTACTGTCTTCTTTCCTTGTCTGCATTTGTTGTTACGAAGCTACTGTCTGTGTTTTTGCTAAAGTTGTTTATTTGAAGTCCTTTGTATTACTGTGGTGTTGGTCAATGGTTGTTGAGATGTCGGTTGCTGTGCAGTACCAATGGTCTTACTCTAGTGTTAACCCCTTCTGTTTACAGAGAAAGATGCAGAGGAGAAGTCTGTAGCGCTGACTAAAGGTGCTGAAGTGAAAAGAATTGCAGGTAGAGGAACTGGGAGCATTTATTCTACGTGACTGTTTTCAATCAAGTGACTTGACTAATAAGATCCCCTAATATTTGTTTTTATGTTGTCTGAACTTTAAATGCAACAGTGTGTTGTCTAAAATGTCTCATTCTCTCATTTGTTCATTTATGGTGCATTTGTTCATTTACTGTTGTCATAGCAATCGCATAGGCACTAATAGGGTTTCTTGCAGTTAATTTTCCACCTCAGTGGAGCTTTTAAGACTTTGCATAAGTTTGACACTGTGAAATCTAATTCACTCTTCTGGGACTGAAGCCACTAACCTTTTATCCTTCTCCACCTTTTGGTTCTGTAATATGGAATAATTGCAGTTTGCCTCAGTTTTACAAGTCCAATTTTGCCTCTTCTAACTGAACTCAAATGCTGCTCAATGACCCTTTTCTGTTTCAGAGCTGGAAAATGACATCAACGTTGGACGAATAGTAAGCTCAGGTACATGTGCTGCCATGCAAGCCAAAGCCTCCACCTCCTCGCTCTCTGTACTCTGCTAGAAAGGAAATGACAAACTCCTACAAAACTCTGGAATAGTTACGCACCCCCATTTGTGGTCAGAGACTAGTTTGCTTTTTATTAGAAATTAGGAAGCTTTGTCAGTGAAAGCTTTGTATTGAAATAGTTTCACAGTTGGTGATGAATCAGACTATCTGTTATCTACCCTGCCCTCTGTTTCCGTTTGATAACAAATGCCAGCAGGAGTTTTTCTCCAAAACATTTTTTCTTATCTGTGATTTAATATCTTCCATGTTGCCTCGTCTTTCACCACGGCTGTGTGATGCTTCTCAGTGTAAATTTCCAACACAAATGCCCTCACCTTGCTTATTGTCAGCGACCACGCTCCCTCGGCAGTGCTTCGATTTTTCCTCAAATACTTGTCAAGCATTCCCATTGTCCTTTTCTTCATCTCTGTTTGCCAGCTTCTCTTTGAAGGCAAGACTCACACACACACACACCCTCAGGAGTAATTCTGCGCTACTTTTTACTTTGATTAATGTCACATCTGTTACATGCGAAGGACATCACATTATTTCACTGATAGAAATAATGTGAAATGTCATCATTTTCAATGGAAGGCTGCAGTGAACACTGAAATCTCCCAAATCGAATTAAACTTTTCATTTCACCTCAAATATGTTTTTCTTCTGGTTTCTGTGCTCTTCTGTCTACCTCAGTTCTTCAAAACACCTACTGGATACCCATAGGTGATCTCAAACTGTTTTTCTAATGTTTATTTATTTATTGTTTTATCTCAACAGATGGTTTTTGGCTGGCCTCTGCCTAACCTTGCTTGTTTGTGTTGACTCCTTAATACAGATGCTTTTACTTTTCCATATGCTGCATTGTTCTCCCTGTGGAAGCCACACATGTCGTTTAAACTACAGTTACTGAACTGATAGTTGAAATAATGTAGAATGGATGTCCACAAAACGTCCCCAGTAAGGATGAGCCATTTCAAACACATGTGCTTCACAGACTCATAGGCCTTTTTGTTTGTCTTCACTTTGCAGGGTACGATAAGCAGGGCTTTCTGCTGCAGCTGGAAACGAAACTGTGAGTATATTTCGTTCTCATAAATGGTTATTAATGCAACAGGTTCATGGATTCTCCATGCGCTGCATGGGAGATGAGTGATTCAACATCTGGCTTTAAAAAAAATGGAATCACAACTCTTGGAGAGACCAAAAGAAATCATGTACTGTTTTCCAGCCTTCTGGGTTTGTAAAACATCCATCTATTCAGCTTTTTCATGTAACATTCTTATCTGATGGACTTTAATAACAAGGGGAGGAGGGACAGAAAGCAAAACAACATAGAAGGAAAAAAACATCTTTCATTTCTTTGTGACCTGAAAATGACAATAGATATGAAAAGAATAATAAAATGTGAGAATCTTAAAGATGAAGAATAAAGTCCAACATGCTGATTTACTCTACTGCAGTCCCAGCCCATTTGGATCCAAATAAACAGTCTCTGCTGCAGTGATCAGTACAATGCAATGATACAAGGAGTAAAAAGGGAACAAACAATGAATAAATATGTTCTATTCATCTACTTCTATAACCACTTAATGTGGGCTCTCTGTTAATAAATGAGCTGTTATTACTTAATCCTTGCAAATTAAATACCTTATTTTCCGCACTATAAGGCACACCTAAAAACCTTCAATTTCCTCAAACACACCGACAGTGCACCTTATAATCTGGTGAGCCTTATATGTGGACCAATATTGAGCCACAACATGTCTAGCAACTACAGTAAGCAGCCACCGACTTCATTTCCGCCCGTAGAAGAAGAAGCGCGCGGTGCATGCTGGGATAGTTGTCAGAACGCTGGTTTGTAATCTATTAATAAAGTTTGACTGACCTATCTACCCACCGACCGTCTAGAATCAGGTCGTCTGCAGGTCATTTAGCACCACGTTCTCCACGAACATGCTGTATGCTAATGGAGAAGAATGACCATCGTCCGGCCACGCCCCGGCCCAGTCGGAAGGCTCTGCTCGACGACCGGAGTCGGGACTATTTTGTTGACGTTCCCTGTAGTGCAGCTCCATCTAGTGGATGCATAGCATAACTCCAGCCTCTACTGTAGCGTCTATTCTATGCGCCTTATAATGCGGTGCGCCTTATATATGAAAAAAGTTTTAAAATAGGCCATTCATTGAAGGTGCGCCATATGATCCGGTGCACCTTATAGTGCGGAAAATACGGTAATAACAAACTCTGGCAAACAAACTGAATTTGTCAGAGTTCTTGGCAGGATTGTGGTGCCGTACAGGGTTTCTGTTGTGTTACCTTGACAGAGGCTGCCAGGTGTATCTTTCTGTTATGGAATCTGTGTTCCTGTGCGTTCCAGGTCTCATAGTTTGAAAATGATCCTGGCATACCCACAACAGGCCAAATGCTACAGCAAAGTAGCAGCTAGCTTGTTAGCTTTCTACCACTGTAAGGATGTATTTACTTTTCCAACAAGGTAACAGGAATGTAATTTCATAAAGCTTCAGAGAACCTCACTTTAAAAACCTTTAGGCTGTGCACGCTCACCGCCCCCAGAAATATTCAAATAATTGGGAGTGTATCTTTTTCTATTGCAAACCAATGCAGCTGATTCAACACCAAAGGTAGTGATTTCATATTTGTTGGCAGGCTTTGTACATTCATTTCTTGAAATGATTTAATTAATTTATTTTTTTTTATCTTAATGAGGAAATGTGATCCATTGTCATAACTATGGCAAATGCAAACTCACGGTAAATGGGTTGAGTAATTATTTTAGTATTTTGTGTGAAGTGTCATATTGCTTGTCAGTGAGGATGTGTTTTAATAGATCATTATTCTGCTGTCACTTTGTCAGCACATCAGTGGATGCATATGCAGTGCTCTGAATTTGTTTGACTTAATCACTCCAAACTGCAATGGTCAGATCTCCATTACGCTGCCTTTAGCTTACTGACCTTCAAGGCATCTGTCCTCACACACACATCATATAAGCAGTCTGTCAACACACAGTTTAAGGTGGATTTTATGAGTTCAGTTTGTATAAAACAGTAACTTTATGTCTGTACTCTCATTAATTATATAATGATGCACAACAATCTATTATTATTCATGGAAAAGCTGTTAATTAGTTTGTAACATGGATCATTTATTTAAGGTTAGTAGCATGAGTGAGGCTTAGAAGATTTCATCCCTACCGATTTATGCATTTCCCAATAAAATTCCAACTGTAAATAACCTTAAGCTGAATAGAAATCTTGTCAAGGAAAAAATAAGAGCTGTGAATGATGTGCAAATGAGGCCTAGGTGAACCTTTTCTGCTGACATTTCTGACTTTGGACCTCACAAAGAGCTCAGACCTTGTCTCTCTCTCTCTTCCCCCCCCACTCCCCTCCCTGTTTATTTGAACTAAAATCACAGCGCACATCAGATTATTAATGATGGTAGTAGTAATCGGGAGGTTCCAGACTTGGCACCACTGGTTTGATTATTTAAACAAGGGTCTCACTGTTTTGTCTCGCCACACACAGATGAGACGAAAAGTTGTCACTGACTTATTCAAGTTCCTAAGCAATCGACAGCTCTGACTCTCCTTGACAGTGTTTGACAAGCTCAGTTTTGAGGGTTTAAATATGTTTCTGTTACTGCTAATGAGTTATCATGGTGTGTCTGAATGTTTCCCTGTGTTCTGTTAATGTATAGGCCACCAGAGTTGGCATACAAGTATGGCAACCTCAGTGAAGGGGTGTGTAAACCAGGATATGCAGCAGCCAAGATGACATCCATCTACCCTAAGTGAGTAGTCTGCTTTATCGCTGTTCTTTTTATATATGAAACGGATTGCACAAAGGACAGATCCTAAGATTTCTTTATGGATTTGTATCTAGATGTTAATAGGAGATGAGCTCCTTCTTGGGCATACCGAGATACATGATGTCACTCCCAAAGCCAGTCGGGCCTAAAGGCTTTTTCGTCCGACATAGAAAAGCCTCCACATTCCTGTCCAATCTGATCCTACTATCAATTGTGTTTTTATCGTCTACTTCCCCACAACAAAAACTCAACTGTGTTCTTGTATTCCCCTGGTACACAATAGAACATTTGTCACCCAAACACAAGGTCTCCCATCTTTCCTCTGTCACATCGTAGAGTCTTTAAAGACTTCTCTATGGGCGACACAAACTTCCTGTCCTGATTCATCACAAGCTTTCCCCCAACCAACCCACATGCTCCACTCAGTCCTCCAGAGCCTGATGTCATTTGTTCTTTGATTTTTCTTTTTTCTTTATCCCCTCTGGGCGTCTATTTTCTGTACAGCATCTCAGCTTGATCTATAGGACATTGTTCTATTAGCATTCTATGAGCCAAGCATGGGCAATTTTCCACACTGATGAATAAGAGCCAGTGGCATCACAAAGGAGTACTGACCTAATTAGGGGACAAATTCACCATCCCTATTTTGTGTGTTTTATTTATTTATTTTTTACAGAACATTTAAACATTGTCCCCTGAAGGTAGAAACTTTTTAAGATAAGACTCGTTGAAGTGTATATCCTGTCATTAAAACCCTCCAGTGTGGCAATAAAAATGTGCTTCTGTATGCAGAAAAAAATGACTTGCTCAGAAATCCAAGCTGTTCTTTTCAGGTGAAAGTAAAGTGTGGCTTTATTTGGAAATGAATGTCTGGGAGTTTGGAGGCAGAGTGGAGAGGCACAGAATCTACCTCGCTAAAAGACCGGTGTGAGGCTTTCAGTCTGTGATGATCCTGGAATTCTTGCAGCTTTTTATGTTTTCCTTTGCTGACTCAGCTTTATGGAGACACAAATTTCATGCCTAAACCCCACTTGGCACTTGGTCACCGTGCCAAAAGGTATTAATATCGACATTATCAACTCTAATGTCACTGTGCTTGATTCTGTTATATTCAATTAAGGCCAGTTTGCTAACTGGCCTTAATTGAATATAACAGAATCTACACTTTTAGAATCGGTAAATAACTCAAAGCATCCCCAAGCAGACCTGTTCCTGCTTTTGCTGTGGCTAGCCACATATGCCATAGATTTTCTAAGTTTTTCAATGATGACAAATTCATGGAAATCAAAAAAATAAATAGATATGGCTATTTGAATATTGGTACTCTGGATTCTAAAATTCAGTTTTTTCAGTTTTCAAAATTTTCCCAAAACCTACTTTGGAACCTGGGACTCTTCAGAAAGGCTGTTCATTTACATTATTTTGCATTAACTAATGATTTATAGGAATCCATCATCTTTTCCTGGATTGATGAAGTTGTGAGAAGTTCAATTGCTGAGGTCTTCCCTCCTTTTTGTAGCACACAACTGTATGCTTCACAGTAGCAAACTGCCAAAGAACCCTGCTTTTACAGAGGTTTATAGATTCACTTTTGCAGGTGATCAAGTTTATTTTATTTAATGATCCAAACAACATTAATTTCTTCCACACTTAGTTAGTTTTTGTTAAATAAAACAGACTGTGTTATCCATCTCTGTTTCTTGGTAAAGTCAAGATGATTCTTGTAGATTAAAGTATGTTGAAAAGGAAAATATACTTGTTTTTCACCATGATTTAGTTTTAAATATTGCCATCAAAACCACACAAAGTTCTTTGCTTTCATTTTAGCTAGAAAAGGAAGTGTTTTTGGACACTTCCGTTGACAAAGCTTCCCAGAGCAAGCCTCCACCCCCCACCAGACCCCCAAACCTGACTGTACGTGAGCGGCTTCGCGTTAATGACTTCATCTAATCAGCTGCACATGTCTGATCAAAGTTCTGTACAGCTTGGAGCCCACTGATTATTACTACCTTCACTACGGTCACATAGGTCAATCAGCAGAATTAATGTTCTGGCTAGTGGAGGCTTGGAAGATGAAGAGTTAGGTGTGGGCTATATGTGTGCAATTATTTTTTTAATGGACTAAACCAATTAAATGTTTTCTCATTAGTTTTTGCTCCAGTTTGAGAGGAAAATCATTCTGAACGTTGATTTGTTCTCAATCGTGCTGTCCAAACGGGTGTGACCGACAGTGCAGCACTTGGAGAAAGCTGCTTAACCTCTGGCACTGAGGTCTTGTGGTTCCCCTTCTAATCATCTCCTGCTTCCTCCTTGTTTGTCTTCTCTGAAGCCCCTTGCCCTGCAGAGTCCAATTTATTTTAAAACGCCTCCCTCTACCCTGAGCTTCACCCAAAACTGTTTGTGTTGGAGCCCTAAATCAAGTGTTGGCTGTGAACTTCAAGTGGCACGGTTATGAAAATATTGCATGTGAGAGATGGACCCTGCAGAGGAAATGAGCACAATGCATCCCTGCCTTCTGACTGAGTTGGGAACCCTCACATTTTATTTGACATCAAGCAGTCCCGTGTCTGTCTGCATTGTCAGGATGTCAGTGACTAACTATTGGTCAGGGCTCAGTGACTCATAATAAGTCTTTGTTATTTATTGCCCCATCTGGCCTCACAAGTCTTAAGTTTAACGAATATCCTTTTGCTTTGGCAGGACAGACGTATGTGTGTGTGCATATGTGTGTGTGTTCTTGTCAGGTGATGTGACGACATATAAAAGCCAATCTGGGTGCTTTGTCCTTTTCTGGCTCTGGTCTCCTCGATTTAAAGTTTGGGATTAATTTCAGAAGTCGCCTGCGATGCTGGGAAGAAGTTAAACTTAACCAGAAGGTCTCCCTATAATGTCGGCCTTTATTTAGTCATTGCATTTCAGAGATTCATGTTTATCACACTGGTCTGTCACAGTGTTATTACACAGGGATTCCGGTTGAGACATAGGAGTGTCTGCTTTGCTGTCTCTACTTTTGATTTCCCAGTTCCAAAAGTCTGCTAGTTAGTGTTGTCTGGAAGCTAAAGGTTGCCGAGAACGTGTGTATTTACGACTCCAAGTGCCAGACATTAGGCCATCAGTGGGATTCGAGAAATGCATCGCAAGTGGTCTGGTTCTGAGAAGAGAACCACACTTCAGTCCTATTAATCAATCTCTGCATACCTTTGGTTATACGCAAACCAATGGATCATCCTTTTAGAGCTCTGTGAAGCACCACAGCATCGTCAAATTACCAAATGTAGAT
>NW_006800169.1:976392-1036584 GCF_000485575.1 Poecilia formosa | reverse complement strand
TCGAGACCGGTCTCGAGACCAAGACCAAATTCGAGTACCACAACACTGGCACCAATTATAAAATGTGAAGCCATTTTTCCCCAGACAGGTCAGAACCTTCTGAAATAAATAATGGAATCAGAACCTTCTGAGTCAGAAAGTTCTGATTTCAGAAGGTCCATTACAGGCCTTTCTGCAGTCCTGTATTTCTGTTATGAATGACTAGTATTTTATATAAGAAGCAGAGGAGATAAGTTAATCTTTCTGCTGAAAGTGTCACCATCTGACACTTTCAGATGGTGAAAGTGTCAGATTCTTTGACACTTTCAGAAAGAATCTGAAAGTGTCTATGATTTTATTCTGAAATCATAGAATAATTTTCAATTATTCTATGAAAATTATTCATGGAATAATTTTCTATGAAATTATTCATAGAAAATAATTTAGATTTATATTTTAGAATATTAAAGTGGCTCATTTGGTAATAACTTCTGCACCAATGAGTGGTGAAGTTTAAACTTCCGTTAGCTCTCAGGTATTGGGTGTTCACAGATTTAAAAGACAAAAAAACAGTCAGCCAGTAGCTGTGAGAGGAGATGGAAACACATTTACAGAATAAGTTCTGACATAGCAATGCTCCTTTACACTGGTGGGTCTGTGCCTAATGAAAGTCTGACGAATTTCTGAGGTTCAAACATCCAGCTCAGAAGGAAGGAAACACTCTACTTTTCTACACACTAGTCTAATATGTGACTCATGTCATATTGCAACCTTTACATCTTGTTTATTACAGCCATACATAGTGTCAACGTTTGACACTTTGCACAGCCTGGTTGATTTGCTCCAACCAGTAGATTTAAACATGCCTAATTAGCATTTTCTCTTTTTCTCTCTTTTGCAGCATTTAAAGGTTTCAGTTAACAATTGGATGGAAGCATAACTAATGAAGCATACAATCAGTTGATTGCGGTCAACAGCCAGTTTCTCAATGCACCCCTACTATAAATTCTATTTCTAAACCTAGGAATAAAAACACAACAAAATTTTAGCATATTCCCTCCTTTTCACTCTTCTGACAAACTTCCGGTCCTCATAGCAGGTCATAAACACACATCCATCCTGAAGTCACACTTGTAGAAGTGACACACAGTCCAGCATTTGGGTCATAGGCGAAACTGGGAGGAAATGGATTCTTTTGATTTTGAAGCTACTGTTTAAAAAGAAATGCCATAAAGGCAAGGGGTAAGGAAGAGGTTTTTCTGGAAGAAGTTAGTCCTGGAACAACAAAATCACTGGTGGCAGATGGACTTTTAAAATTCACTGAGCTTATTTTTAATTGATTTGGTTTCTGTATGGAGTAAAAACCATTTTACCTCCTAATCTAATTTAAGATCAAGAAGGTTGTGGACTGGTGGCTGAGTCCAAGGTTCTCTGTGGATTTACTGCCACACAATCGCAGGACAACAAAGGTCCTGCTGTACTTTTCTGTTTATAAGCATCCTGTTTTATAATGGGAATGAATCAGGATGACAAGATCTCAACATAATTTTGAATATAATGGTATCACAGCTAACACCGAAACTAAAAACTAATCTAATTGCTTATTAAATCTCTTTCCCTACATTTATAACAGAAAGGCAACAATTGATTATATTGTTTATAAAATAAAAATAATGGGATTCATAATGTATCCTAGTTTAAATTTAGTACAAGACAATTGTTATCTTAGATGTATTTTGCTTGTCTTTATGTTAGAAATTGCTCACTTTCTTTGCATCATTTTCCATAGAAGAAAATGTTAAAATGTATCTATGCTTTTTTCTGGCAGAGGTTTTTTTTGTTTGTTTGTTTGTTTGTTTTTTTAACAGCTCTAAATTTATTTTATTTAACTGGACAGAATGTACAAATTGCTCTTTGGATTGTAAAGGTTGCAGACCTTTACCTTAATGTTCCCAAAACAGGAGACTTCAGAGGTAGTGATTAATGCTACTGTTCTATATTGCTTGGCAAAAATAAAATTAAAGAAAAACATCTGCCCTTGGTTTCCCCCAAAAACATTCTGCATGGGTGGAGGAATGCTGTATTCCTTGACTATTTGTATGTTGAACTGAAATTTTATCTGGTACTTTATGAATCCCACCGTTTGTGATTAACACCACTCTGTAGGTGTTGTACAGATAAAAAAAAAAAAAACTTTAGTGTAGTGAGAGTGCACAACAGACTTATTATTCTTAAGGTTTTCTAAGTTTGTATTTTAAAATGTCATTATTTGTAGTTTATATCTGTAGTAATGGGGTTTTCCTCCTTTTTTCCTTGCAGGTTTGTGAAAAAAGCACCCATGTTCCTTGACCGGAACTTCAAACAACACACAAAAATCAAAAACTACCTGCCTCCATTTGGCATCAAAACTCAAGGTAAAATATTTTTCTCTCTTCCATTCATGTTGATATTCACTGTACTGAAAGCTTCTTACACTTTCACTTTTGTTATAGAATGTTCGATGCTCCTGACTCAAAAACAGCATTGTTTTTTCAGTTTAAATAAGTTTAGTTCTGCCTTCTTTTGTTGACTTGCACATTTAGCAGGAAATGTTTTGCTGTCATGGTTTCAAGCCTTGTCCTAAGATGTGTTAAAAATGAAATGCATTCCTGGTAACCCACCTGTACATTTTTCCATGGTTTTGTGATCATCAGACCATAATGACAGCAGAGTGCTTATACATTCCGTTGATTGGTTTAGTGATGGACTGTTAGAAATGCCAGGTCTTTTTAAAACAAGAAGTTACCTCAATGTCACACGCTCAGTTATTGTTTGACTTTTGGGTCTGTTCCAGTGACTGGCTTCTTTTGGATCTGAACAGAAGTCACAATAAAAAGCACATTTTTTGTCTTGTCAGTAAGTCAGAAAATGTCTTATCAGAGCTTGTATCAACAGAGAGCGATTCAAACATAAAGGCTCTTAATTTGAGCAAGTTTCCACATTCATCACGGCACTGTGAGCTGCTGGCAGAGGGGATGACCCTGAATGCACAGTGGTTTTGAGGAGATGTTTGACTGTTGTCTGGTCAGTGTGGTCTGCCAAAAGCCTCAACACAATGTTGATGACTATGGACACTTTGAAAAGACCTTCTTACAGCTTTTTTCACTCATGCCTTTTTATGGCCACACTGCCAGATTTATGGTGTACGTAACGTTTCAGTTGACACATTCCCCCACCTGAACTGTGGATCTCTGCAACTCCTCCAGAATTACCATCGGCTTAATGTTTGCAGTTGTTCTCAAACAGAGCTCTGTGAAATCTCAGGATATTGTTTAATAATCTAACCCTGCTTGGTCTATCGTGTAAAATTCAAATCAAATACACCAATGCTCGTTGTTAAAGCAGTAAAATGTTACATAATTTAAGAGAAATGGATACTACAAGACATAACTTATCAAAAGGATAAAAGAATAAAAATACTTCAGCTGCAGTATTTTTGATGGATATAGGAAGTGAGAGAAGGGAATATTGAACAGAGCTGTGATTGTGTTTCCATGTTGTTTTTGCGAGTATAGTCATGGCTGCTACTTGATCTAGTCAAGCTAATCTGTGTGTGGAAGCAGGCAGCACACCTAGCTGCAGCTCATAGGCAGCTCTATTTACAAAAGTTGGAAATTGCTAGCTTAGAACTCGACCCATACTGTCCCTCCTGGCATGTTTGTTGATTTGGCCAAATCACAGACTTTGCCTGAATTCATGTCACATGATTTTAAACCACCGTCACAAATGTTATTTCCCCTTAAACCAGAACAAACCTAAAACCCAGTTTTAACTCTAGTTTTTTTTTTGTACATGGTGGTGGGGAATCTTTACCATTGTTGCCAATGATTGGATGTGTACCTTTTCCATAATGCAGTGTTTGATAGCATCATGCTAATCTTACTCATGAAGTATTCTCTTACTCTTCTTGCCTTGTAAACATTTGCTGCAAATCCACAAGTGCACAGCATGCTGCTGGGCTGCTCTCCATCTGTCCTCTTTGCTCATCAGATGGTTTACAATAAAATAAGTTTGGTTTGCCTCCTTGTCTGTGCTGCTAATCAGCAGCATCCTATGGCAATTTTTACTTTAAAATCAACATAATAAAGACAATATTAAGTCACCAGCTGTGTGTTTTTTGACTAACTTTAACACACGCATAAGTTGTTTTGATGTCAGTCATGGTGGAGTGAGGCGCTTTCTGAAGAGCGTGTTGTCACATTGCAAACACTCAGTTGGTGTTGCTATCTATTTTAAATAAACAGTGGGACCCTGTTATCCACTTGAGCTGTAAAATTTAAGCTAGTTACTGACAAACCATGGTGCTTATATTGCAAGTTATCATACCATGAAAATTTCATAGCACCTACTTCTGCTATCATTATCAAGCTTCATTGAGCATAGTCGTTAAGTAGCAGACAGTGTAGGTGTCATCTTGTCTTGTTAACTACTGCCACATCACTTTGGCTCCTTCCGGACACAGTTCTTACATCAGTCGATGTCTAATCTTTTTTCCCCTCAGCAGAGTCCACAGCAGGCTTCCGTTTGTCAGAACTTTTTTAGGCAGTATTTTCAGGATAATTACTTTAGCTGGCAAGTTGCTGTTCTCCAACATCCTAGCTGTAATGCTTTAGCCTGAAGAGATCGTTTTTGCACGTTGATCTTAATACACTGCACCACTTCAGATATCTTGCCAGTAGACACCACCATGGGAACTGAGAAGATAACATTAATCTCTTTCACATGTTTCCAATACTTCCTTGCAGAAGGCACCATGAATGTTACCTTTGTGCTCAGGCGAGTTCTTTGCTGTCACTTGAACACTGAAATACACACATTCTTACACACAGCTATTATGAAAAGAGCACTCCCTGTGTGAGTGTTACACCTGGTTTCTGTTTTCTCCACGGACTGTGATGGCAGTGGCTTTTCCCTTTGAGTTGTACTCATGTGGAGAGATGATACGTGTGGATCTTGAATAGAACGCCACAAAGGATTCCAAATTGAGAACATGGAGTGGTGATGGTGGGCGGGAGTTTATTTTTACTACTTATTGTGCCAAGAGGTATCTTTGCCACACGTTCGACGCAGCCTGAGAACAGATTTTTCTGTTACAGTGATTTAGGTTCATTTTAAAATGTGTCCAATTTTTTAAATTTGTCCTCCTTTGGGAAAGGTTTCGCTTACCAAATATCCAGCATCATGACTTTTTTTATGTTGATAAGCTGTTGTGGTGCAAGGCTTAATTTTTTTTAATTTTAATTAAATTCTTTTAATTTTAATTAATTTTTTTTAATTTCCTATAAAAATCTAAAAGCGTAACCGTTCCATTTTGCAAACAAAATGCTGTATCAATATCACTGTCACATGACCAAGCAGAGGTCACACAACCATCCTGCTCCAGAAACATGACCGACAAGGTGGAGATGAACATGGGTTGTTGATGTCAGTCCAGTCTTGCTTATCAGACCAATACTCATATTGAAAAAATGACTAACATTGGCCAATGCCATGTTAGTGCTCATATGCTGTGCATCCCTAATTGACAGTTCTGTTAAAAATATAGAAAAAAGTATTACAGACTAAAAATTATTCACTGAGGGTAAAGTCAGCAACAAAAATATTACTAGTGTTACCATGTTTAGTATATCACATTTGACCAGTCCTAGTCAAATGATGTTCCAGAAAAATGTATTCAGACACAAAGGAAGTCCTACCTCTGTTCATCTGGAGTATTGATGCTTTTAACGTTCAATCAAGAATGAATTCAGAACATTCCTGATTGTTTTGGAAGTACGTATTAGAGCAATAAGAAATCACTTGCCTTCAGTGCTGGTAAACAATGAATTCTGAAAAGCTAGCAACAAGTTGACAAATATTATTAACCACAGAACGTTTTATCATTGTTGTTATCACAAATAATTATAGTACGCTGGCATAAAAGCCACTTCAAAAGACCTTAAAGGGTTAGTTCAGATTTTGTGATGTGAGGTTCTGTGAAGTCATTATTGGTAATAGTTTCCTTACAGGTAAATAGTAGTGAGTGTCACTCAGCTTGTTGAAAATGTAAACAGTCAGACAAACAGCACCTACGTATTTAGTTGGTTTCAGAAATTTAAAAAAGTCAAACTACAAAATTTCGGTTTTAGTGTGATATAATGTTAGTGGATATGACGAGGTTACGGTTTACCAACAGAAAAAAAAATGTCTTTATTTTCAGCCAAACAGTATTGTTGTTTCTATGTGAAGTTGCCTTGGTTGAGTCTACCATTTGTGTCGGTGCAATTATTATCCACCATTCAATCATCAACCAATGGAACCTTCTTTATATTGTTTAGGACACTCTTTCTAACCCTGTCTGTTATTTAAAGCTTCTAGAGTCCTTCTGTTTTACTGTCGAAGAGTTTTTTTTTGTTTTTTTTTTCCCCAATCTGAGACCAACGTCTGGACCAGCAGCCATTCGTCTTTGACTCCATCTTGAGACATGCTTGTCTGAAATGTTTAGCTCATACATAAAACAATTAGCCTCTTTGTTGTTGTCTGGAGCAGAGTGTGGCCCACTGTGATTTTTCACTCTTAGGCCCGCCTGGATCCAGGTGTGGTCCTCTTCTTTGTGTTGATGCTGCTTGGGGTGATGCTTGACAGCAGACATCGACACCACATCCAAACAGCAAGCTGTGGCTCAGCAGGTTAATCAAGAGGACCTTCGGTTGTGGTGGAGGGGCTGTAATGTCCTACAAACAGCCTTCAGGCTCCTCCCTCTGCCTCTTACAGCCACCTCTATTGTTTGTTTTGGCTCCTCTCTTTAGACTGTGTCATTCAGGGTCATTGAAATGCGCGGTGCAAAAATAATCCATTGTACATTTTTTGAATTTTTTTTTTAAATTTTTGTCTTTTGGGTGGAAGAATAGATTGATTATGAGCAGAAGTTGAATCAGTCGGCCTTCTTTAGTAACTGGAAGTTTATTATGAGTAGCCAGCCTTTACTAATTTTTTTTTAATACTATATTATTTTATATTATCGATTCAATTTTAATACCAGACAGATTATTAGAGTGGGCTTAAGATGTAATTTTCATATGAGGGAGGTATTTCGTTAAGGGAAAAATGCTGTTCAAACCAATTTCCACTCTTTCTTTATATAATTATTTTCATTTGGCCACAATGTAAGGTTTTTGAGCAAAATTTAAGCCTGGTTTTTGACTAGGCCATTTCAAGTCTTACTTTTTTATTATTATTTTGAGTCCTTCAGACCTGTACTTACTGGTTAACTTTGAATCAGTAGTTATGTTTTCATCCAATTGTCACGTCTCAAAAACAGAAAATTAGGATTAAGCACATTTCCATGTTCTGCTTTGGAGCGAATCAACCAGGCTGTGCAAAGCAGGGTTTTGTTAGATGTCGATGTGATGTTTGGCATTGCTGTAAAAAACAGGAAGTAGTAGAAGTGGTTGCAAACCAGCATGGACCATACATCTCAGAAAAATGGTGAGAGGTTTTCAGGAATGCGTTATTCTGTAATGTCAACCACCATTGGCAATGTTACATTATGTCCGGAGAAACAGCTGATCAGTTGTGTGAGGTTAAATGTTTGCTACATCACAACTTATTCAGCAAATGTATTTCTATATCCACTTTAGCAAATCAACGCTATTCCGGAAAAGCCAAAAAACTCCTCAACTGAACGTGAAAACTGTTTTCCGAAACTGAAGAAGTTATTTTGAATTTTGCTGTTTCCATCAACCTTTTTTAGTGCGATTCACACAGAGCCAAGTTGGTGTGGATTGCTTTTTACTTTAATATAATTATCATTATGGGATTTTTAGTCTGGTTGAATTTAAATAGTTTTGAGCTAAAACATTGAAGTGTGCCAGATGACAAACATCTGCATCTTTTCACAGCATCTGTTGAGTTTATCTGTAATGGAATCTGCACTCTGAATTGTTGTGGAAGATGAATTGTAGACTAGACGACCCTAAAAATACAGGCCCTGAAGAATTAAATAACTATCTAATCCTGGAAGCATGACTCCAGCAGAATGTCTTGTTGAACATGACAGCTATGTGTGCTATGGCCAAACATCCTCCTTCCTCAGAGCCTCGCATGGAGACGAGCTCACCATCACAGGCTGAACCTGGAGAATGTTCTTGTTTAAAAGCAGCATTCCTCCCTTTTATAGGGAGGTCTTACATACACACACATTCTAGCCTAAAGCATTCATGTGTGCTTTGTTCAGGTTTATTCCTCTTTAGAATTTCTATACCTTACTGATTGTTGATTGGACCAGTAACAGGATGAATGGAATGAAGTGTCCTCTCCTCTAGTCTTTAGGACCATGTGGTTCGAGATATCGCCATAATTTTGATCCTCCTTGGCATGTTCTCATCTGTTAAAGGAGTCATTTTCACACTTTTTAAACATTTCATCATCTTGATTTTAGAACATCTGCTTATCTTTTATGTTAAACTAAGATGCTCCATGTACTGCACTGAGCAAAAGATTTATTTCTTGTCTCTAAATGTGCAATGCATGAGTTGAGGAGTTAAACACTAATGTAGTTGGTTCATTTATCTCTCAAAGATATGTATTTATATACAAACTGAACTGGATAAAAACATACCTAATGTATTTTTAGCTCATATGTTCTTGTTTGAATTCCTAAAATGTTTCTTTTGCAGTGTAGGAAAGTTCTCCGTGTCTCCATGTCATTGACTTTTTCTGTCCTTGTTTTGCAGAGAGAATAATCGACAACATTTTAACTGAAACAAAAAGT
Source organism: Poecilia formosa (assembly GCF_000485575.1). Lineage (NCBI taxonomy): Eukaryota > Metazoa > Chordata > Actinopteri > Cyprinodontiformes > Poeciliidae > Poecilia > Poecilia formosa. The sequence goes on along the minus strand of NW_006800169.1, from coordinate 1,027,814 downwards.
TTTGGACTCGGCGAGGACCTCGACAGGTACTCACTCGTACCCGCATTACCATCATGTGTGGACTTTTCTCTGAGTTACTGACTTCTGCTTCTTTCCTAACAGTCTCAGCTGTAAAAGATGCATCATAGTGGGAAACGGGGGGATCCTGTACAATAAGTCTTTGGGCTCCCGTATAGATGAATATGATGTTGTTGTGAGGTAAGACGAAGCATGTATTAACAAGGGTAGAAAAAAATTAGCACAGTTTTTTTGTTTCCAGTCGCAGTAATCGTCATTTGTCCCTCAACAGCTCTTAAAGTTGGGTTGATGTAACATAAGAGTGCTGGGATTAGTATTTGAAGGATTAAGGAAAAATGCAGAAGTACTGACTGGGAAAGCTAGCTCCAATACTTTGACTGGTCTTGTTAGAGCAACTGCTGAATAAAAATATATTTAAATTAACCATCAGCAAGTGTGACCACTTTTATGAAAGCAGGGGTCTTGCAGACTGGTGATCTGGCTTTAGCTGTGAGTTATCACACCAAAGTGTAAAGAGAAGCAACTAGGGGCAGTTATTACAGATTTCTGGCCGATAACCGATCTTCAAAAAGCATGAACTGCCAGTCCAGGTGTGTTATTTTGTGTGTGTGTGTGTTTTGGGGGTTTTTTTGTCTGTAATGTTGCTAAATATAGCGACAGTATGACAGAGTTGGCAATATCGGGCTGCCTATTGTTAGCCGCACCGATGTAGCCATGACCTGTTGGGTGGGTCTGTCAGTCAGCCCTCTCACTGCAGAGACAGAGGGAACAGGGACTGGCTTTCAGACCTTTGCGGAGGTAGATGAGACCGGTGGAAAAGATCAATTTCACATGTCAGTATCTGCCAATCACCCAAACTTAAGGAATTTGGGGCCAGTTTATTGGTGGACCCCTAGAAACAACTGTTTCTGTCCAGTGATGTGAAAAGACCTAAAAGACCATTTTCAAACGCTAAAGAGTATTCACAACTTGGACAGTTAAGTTTGGACAGTTTACAAAAACCCAAGAGCCTCATGTCACTGTGCAAACCTCAGCCAGCATAGTAAATATTAAAGTGCATTAATATCATTAGAAAACTGAACAAATGTGACTTATTTCAGGGTTCCCGAAAATATTTTTATCAATATAACGTAACATGATGGTTTAGGTTAATTGTTCTTCAGCATCACACAAGTCTAGATGTTTGGATGCAATAAAACATGTTTTTTTTGGAGAGATCTGAGTTAGGTAAAAGAGTTCAATCATGTATTACCAATGGTTAAGCAAAGTGGTGGATGGGTGATCATTTCTGGTTGTTTTACAGTCACCGAGTGAAGCACAGACTCCTCTGTATTCCAAAGCTCTGTCATCAACAGAACAATGCTCCCAAACAGCAGCAAACCACCAATCAAATGGCTTCATTAGCCCCGCCTTCAGTCTTAACGAACTGCATTATTGAACTTTTAAAGAGAGAAACAAATGTCTGTAAACATCAACATAAAGAAACATTTTAAAGAAAAGTAAGCCAATAATTCACCACAACATAAGACTGCCAAAACAGTTTATATTCTTTTTGCATACAGTTTTACTTCCTTGGCTTTTTGCACCCAGCTTCTATTCACTAGATATTTGTGTAATACATTGAGTCCAGCACTTTGTTTCAAAGCACTTTACAAATAAAATTATTATTATTAACTTGTTGAGTTTGCATTTTGCATAACTAGTGACTTTGGAAGAATTTTATGATTTTGGTTTGAAACATGTGAAGAAAGTATGGTAATATTTGTTAATATTGTGCATAAAAATATGGAGTCAAGGAGTATAAAGCTATTGGTTCATGAAAAAAAAGTCCTATGAATGACTGACCTATGTGGTGGTAAGGTCATGTGATTAAAAAAGTTATTTTTCCTCAGTTTTGAGAATTTTGAATTAAGTCAGAATATTTCAGTTTAGCTATACTTTCTCTTTTCACTTGAATGAAGCCTCAACAGCAGGCACAGATTTTTAAACAGCTTTTCTTCTAAATGTGTGATATTCTGTGTAAAACTTAATGAACTGTCATAAATTTAGCACATGCACCAATGAATAGGCTCAGATTTCCTTAGTTCTGGGTGATCGGCCAATACTCAACAATCTTATCCACTGATCTCATCTCCCTCCATAAATGTCTGATAATCAGAGCCACTGTTCCCTTTTGCTCAGACCTGCCCACCAGGTCACTTCTGAAGTATATAAAATAAAATCAGACAGGTCAGACTTTTTACAAAATCGTGACCAGCCAAACTGCAATCGGTGTACCCCTAATTTCTACTGTGGGTATCTGTGATAATGTGAGTTTTTCTGACACCGTCTAACTCAGACTTGGAGTTCTCCTCACATAACGCTCAGAATGTGAGTTTATTAATTCAGTAAGACAGATTGTTGTCTTGGACGTCTTGAGAGTAACATTCAACAGTGTCCAGATTCCCTTACTAGTAAATAGTTGAGCTGTAAATAAAGAGTTAATGCATATTGGACTCACTCATGCTCTGCTTTTGTTGACAGGTTAAATGGAGCCCCAGTAGCTGATTACAAAAGAGATGTAGGGACCAAAACCACATTGAGGATTACCTACCCAGAGGGAGCAATCCAGAAATCTGAACAGTATGAAGGCGACTCACTCTTCGTCTTTTCTGCATTTAAACCAATTGATTTTAAGTGGCTGAAAAACATGGTCTTCAAGGAAAAACTGGTAAGCAGAACGCCATGTTCTTCTTGAACTAAAATGCCAAATGCTGTGCTGCTTTGAATCTTTTTTTGAGCTTAGGAAAAAAACAGATATGTAGACATATATAAAGTAAGTGTGTCCGCAAATCCTTTAAAAAGTCTAAAAAAAAATCTTAAATTAAAAAAGTAAGTTGGCCTTTAATATGTTAATCACAAGTCTTAAAGAACTTTTTAATCTTAATATTTTTTTTCACTCTCTGGACTTTCTTGTCATGCAAAGACTTGAGTCGCACTCAGACATCTTCATTGCGTTTTGTGACCTGAGTCACTTGAGGTTAACTAGTTAGCTAGTTAGTACCCTAGCTAACTAGCTAGGGTACTAATGTACCCTAGCTAGTTAGCTAGCTTTTTTGCATCTGTTATGGGTAAGTGCGAAATTTTTGGCAGTTGGCCAGACGGAGTTTGTACATTTCTGTGGAGATATGGGTCTTGGATTCCATTCATAATGGTCTTATGCTTTAATTGGTTGTGGATATATAAACAAAGAAAACATGACGTCGGTGTTCATAAAACTGTATAAATCTTCAGTTTTCTGGTCCATTTCACCAACCGAGTTCTTTGATTGAAGAGTGTTGAGTGAAGATGAGAATTGATGGCACGGCACTGAAGTGAAATGCTGATGTCCTTCTCTTTATGACTGTGGGGAGCTGGAATGCTTTATAAGCATTAACCCCTCAGTTTAATTCCAAAGACTTTCATGTCACATAACTGAGAGCAAACTGGCTGGATTTTATCACTGTAAATTGTGTTGAGCACAGATATTCTTAGGAGACATTGGGTTCTTTATATTGTGATAAATAATTCTATTTTTTCTTTACCCTTGTGGATTGCTGATGCTCCAGCTCTATTGAGTCAGATCACATTAAGTCCACTCAGCACCCAAGAAAAAAGACTTTACTGAGGAAAAACCTACAACAGCTCCTGTACTGAAGGTTTTCACCAAAAATAAAGCTGTTATGCATTTTATCCTGTTATCTATTCATTACAAGCAATGAATACATGCAAGTTTGCATGTACATTATTGCGTACTTTTCAATTAATTTAATTTTTAGTTGTGATGGTGCAACAAAAAACACAGAAGAGACAAAAACCTACAATCATAAATGTCTATTTCAGTCAGTTACTAGTAAAGTTTCCCACTGCAGACTTACTGCTCAATTAACCACTTTTGCACATTTGGTAGCTTAGAGGAACGGTTGAAATTTAACTACAAGAGGAGTTAAATTTCTCTGACCTGGATTTAATTGACCAGAATTTTTCAAAGTAGGATTGTTCTTTCTAATCAGAAAGCAAAAAGTTGGAAAAGAAATCCACACAGCTGGGACTTTCACAGATAGACCAGCTGATTTCTCTGACTAAAACAAAATGAGAATGAATAAGAAAAAGGAGGTTAGAACCAGAAATTAATAACATTCTTATTGGATGGACATCAAAGAAAAAGCCAGTCTGCATAATAGTGTGACTCTGGATTAAAGGACAGGAGAAAGGCAAAGATAGAGAGGATAATAGCTGGGAAAAAGCAAATAAGTTGAAGGTAAGCGAATTGGTGGAAAATGGCTTACTTGGCTGGCTGATGGCCTCTCCAGCCTTTGATAGGGCCCAGATTTTCTGGCTTGTCAGTGGGAGAGGGCAGTGGAAATGGCTGCTCCGGATAATTGATCTGGCCTCTGGCGTCAGCCTCAATCTCCTTTGAACTGCAGAGGAAGGAAGAATGTCTCTGGTGGGTTAATAATCAGGGGCAGTCTGCAAAAAACAAAAAAAAAGGAAAAAGAAAATCCTTAAGCAAATGTTTTCTCTTTAAGTCAAGATGAAGGTGTCATTCTTGTACAGTTGGAAGTGAATAACCAATTTACCTTTTTGATTTGACTAGAAAAAGGTCTGTTTTGTTTGTCTTGGGACAGACTCAACTATTGCACCACAGTTTATACTTCAAGGTCTGTCATCAGTGTGTGGATGATTCATTATGGTAGAAATTATAATCACCATTAGTCTGATCAGCATTGGAATCAGGATTATTAAAACAATTACTCATTGGGTTATAAAAACAAAGAAAAAATTTAATGGCTGTGACCATAAATTTTTTCCCGATTCCTTTTTGTTGAATCATGTTTTAAAATAGCTCCATTCCCTTAAAATAAATATATCTGTATTTATTAGAAGTACCTTTGAAAAGTGGCTCAGTTTATAATAAATATATACAAGTATTGCATTTCAACCATCTATGAAAACTAAAACACAACTTGACCTTCTGTGATAATTCTGAAGGCATGTTTTGTTGCATTTGCTTTTTTTGTTTTTATTTTTTTTTTGATTTAACTTTCGTTTGTTTCCTTCCTTGCATTTTACTTAGTTCACGTTTTTTGACTTTTTGTTTCTTTTTAACCGCTTTTTTTTTGATATTTGTTTTTTCTGTATAAATACTCGTATAAGTTCCACAACCAGTTTTCCAGTGTTTCAGAAAGCCCGGCTCATTGATGGAACTTCTTTAGAAATGTAAACTGTGGATACTGACATTAGCGTTAGCAAATCAAAATGCTGTGCTGCTGCTTCATGTTTAGCATTGAGATGCTATTTTAGGCTTGAATGGTTTCACTGATATGCTAACTCCTTTTAGCACAACTTCAACACAACAGTAGTCTTTTCCATCGTCCCATCAGTTTGATATTGAAGCAAAAATTAACCCTGATTGGGCCAAGAGAAGTGGCTTTATTGTCCATTGTTGTTCACGTGTGTCAGATTTACCGAAAACTAGTGAATTCAACTCGCCTAGCCAGAACCTTTTTGTTTGTGGAAAGAAAATATAACTAATTCTGTTCAAAAAAATTTAATTGTTACATTTCATCTAATTAATTAATCAAAATTAAGGCATTAAAGTCCTGACTCTTAAAAAATGCATTATGGGAAAAGTAAATTGTCACAATGCCAGTTTTTAGCCAGTTCTAGTTTGGATTTGATCAATCTTAAAAGTCAGCCAAAGTACCAAATCTCTGGGGAGAACATTTTTTGTCTCTCCAGAGACAAAAAATGTTGCATAAAAATAATTATTTTTATGCAATAATCATAAAAATGATTATTGCAGAAGCACTAATCATTTTTCAAGTCAAATAAAAACAGATCAGACCTTCTGTTTACACGTTTTGCAGTAGCATGAACATAACCACCCAGGAATCTGCAACTAAGGCAGAAATGATTGTGTTTCCATGGCGACACAGTGTTTATCTATGGATTTTCGGTCTTGGCAAAAACATGAAAGGTGCTGCTGTATCCTGTCTTCATTGTAGCTGACTTAGAATAATCAAATCAAAGTGCAGTGGAAATATAAAGAGGTAGTTATCTGTCTAAAGGTTTCTTCTGGGAAATGTTCCAATAATAATGACTCGTAAATACTTTATTTACTTTATTTTTGTGCTTCTTTCTTTCATTAAATATTAAACAGGAGGCTGAAGTTTAGGATACAGAGCAGGAAATCCTCATCAAGTCACAAAAAGCTTCTCTCCTTGTTTTTCCATTATGTAGATCCTGAGGGGAAACACAGTGTCCGTGTGGACAGTTGTCCATCTCTAATCGGTGTAGTTGGAAGTTTTTCTTTGTGTAACCTGTACATTTACAGTTGGAAGGGATGCTAAAACTTCTTCACTTGTTTTACAATGGAGAGGATTTCCTATTTTACTGGTTCGAGCCAATATTAATATTTCCATCTGTGGAAGCTTTGGGTTGCAAAGTCGTGCTGTCTGAAGTGACTCAGGCAGCCACTGGGACTTGACTTTTCTGCACTGTTATGGCTTTTTACATGCCTGGAGTGCAGGGTTGGAAGTCTGAGCTGAGTCCAGTTAAGAGGGACAATTTCCCAATCTGCCATTTAGTGTTCTGTATACTCTGCCAAACAAACATATGTAAGCTCCCACCAGCTCTTTCATTCACAAACCTGCAAACTGGGGGAGAAAATTTTCAGGATGAGTCCCGGTTTGGATCCGATCAGCATCCAGCTCTGTTGTGGACTGCGTACATAATCAGTGGTGTGGCATCTAAAGGCTTCCTGAATCCCTCATTACCGCGGCACTCAGTAATCATTCTACGACTCAGCTTCGTCACTCCTCCAAAGTCTAACCCGACGTTTGCAACAGCCTGCCTGATTGTGCCATTGGATGCTGTTTACACATGTCCTCAAACACCATCTCCACACTCGTTGATACTGAAACTTTTTTTTTTCTCAGTGTCTTAATTTCAGTTTTGTTTTTTTTTGTTTTTGCCTTGAATTCTCACAGGCAGTTAATGCACTTGCAACCACAGCTGTTTGTATATGCGGGGTTATTCTTAAACAGAACCAGCGAAGGATATACAGCTGGTTGTAAACACGGAGTTTGAAGGTGGAGGGTCAGTGTTCTCTCCCTGCTGTTTGTTTACAGGAGCTTTCCCTGCTCACTCCGGGGCCGAAAGATGAATGATGGATGCAGACAATTTGAAGAAGAGAGCACTTCTCCTTTAATAGAAATAAAGGCAGGGGTTCCTCCTCAGAGGTAGCTAAATGTTATAAAAGGACCAGGATTGTAAAAACATTTCCTTGGCAGTGTTGTAAAGAGAGTTTAGAAGAAATTACTGAAAAGTTGAACAAAGCATCACAAATTTCTTGATGAACTTTTGTTTTCTTAAATATTACAGTCATAAACCTCTGGTGTACTATCCAGATTTTTAAAATTAATAATCCTGACATTTCTGATCCAAAATGTTGACTATAAGTCTTGTCACCGAGACGCAGTGTAGGTGACTAGACAGATCTTTTTAAGAATAAACATCTGGTAAGCATCTCCAAAAAACATGGATACATGCAGTCGTAAATATTTACATACTTGTAAACAAAATTTTTAGCACAAAACAGCTGACTAACCACTTTTAAAAATAAAACTCTTGGCATTTGTAGTGAGCTTAAATTTCACAAGGTACACCAGGTACAGTTCGTGCTGATGGTTTTAGGATCAACATTTTACACATCATGATGGAGTTGCACCAGACAGTCTAACTGGATTGTGTGCTTTGCAGAAATAACAAAACCATTGGGCTACTCCCACAATTTGTCATTTTGACTTTTACATCATTGACATGTGTCATAATTCTGCACCAGAATAGGCAGATAAATCTGGACATAAACAATTGATTAAAATTGTAGGTACGAAATATCGAAAGAAGTTTTGGCTGTGTGTGTAACTTATTAGAGAACAATTATAGCCATTTTTACCAATAAAGGGAGATCATTTTTAGACAGGAGATTTTCCTAGTATTCAATTTCTTCAGTTGTACTGAGTTCCTTTAATTGGGTTCAGAGGTATGGTGTGAATTAAGTTTTTGTTAAGGTTTGAGTTAGGGATATACTTGTAAAGGTCCAGGTTATGGAAAATGTCTGGGTTAAGGCAGCAGCTAAAAACAATGGAAGTTAATACAAAATCTTTGAGCCAATAAAAAGCACAAAGATTTTTTTATGTGTGAATCTTGTCTTACTCCAGCTGGCTTTCTGGATGAAGTTGAAACATTGATGCAGTGTTCAACACACACACCTTGGCTGACATGATGCCCATTTGTGCTCTTCTTGGTTAAAATTTCTAATAAAATGAGGGAAAAAAAGGATAAAATGTTATAATCATAAAGTCTTACAGGGAAATTTAAAGACAAATGTAAATGTTTACTTGTATATGAAATAGAAATTTTGTTTTTAAATTTGGATATTTTTGTCATGTACCAAGCACGAATGAGCGGTAAATTTTTTTTCTCTTAAAATGTTTTTTTCAAATTTTAAATTGAAAACCATATGTTCTGTTTCATGATATAGTTGAAGTGACGTTAACATCTTTTTTGTATTGTAATATAAAACATTTTTTTGTTTAATTACAACAGTGGCCATATAACCAAAATATGGGCAGCTTACAACGGTTAAACGACCACGCAACAAAAAAGATTTGAGCCACAAATGGGAATTGATTTTTACTCATTTCCCAGAAAGCCATGCTGCACACAGAGGTCCTCAGGGTAACAATGTTGTGAAGTGTTTGCTGTGTTTTTACGCTCGCTGTCATGGGAGTGGGTTTCACACACCGGATAACCCAGAGAGAGGCAGGAACTGGGAAAGCACTGTGACCTCTGTGGAGTCAGAGGTCATGGTATGTGTCAAAAGACACTAGAGACAAATTGGTGAGTGTTTCAGATTCCAGGCGAACAAAAGACCAAAGATACTTGGAATTTCATCGCTCTTGATTTCACCAACTGTAATCCCTCCTGCTGTGCACCTGACCTTTTAACACCTTTCTGTTTGCCCTTTCAAATGATCTCTCTGTAATGATTTCTCTTCAGTAGAGCTCGTATGTGATGAAAAACTGCACCTTGTAAATCCAAATGCTCTCTGCGTACTCACCCCTAAAGACCTCCAGACAACCTTAATTGGGATTGTTCTAAGTTCTTTGCTGCTGTTTTGGTTTTTAAATTGCTTCAAGTCGGCCTTCCGGAATTCAGTCCTCCTCATTTAAGTCATCCACTTCATAAAAAGCCAACACAACCACATCCTCACCCAGTTGTTTACAGGATTGAAGAACCCAGTTAGAGCCAAACAGTTTGATAGTTGTCTAGGATGTGAGCACATCTGCCTCTCCAGATGTATTATCTAATTATTGTGGACAATTTTCAAAATTAGGCCATAACTTTAAAAGCGAACACATACCGTGCCTGGTTTGAAGATGGTTAAGCTCCCCTCCTCGAAGTCTGTTTACAGAGTAAGGCTTTAAAACCACCTGTAGGAACCAGCATATGTGAAGGAAAGCCTCCCTCCCTTATCTACAGTGTTTCAGCCCCGTTCATGGCTGCTGTAATTTTCCCTCAGCCCCAGAGGAGCCATATATTGAGCTATCTGTTTCATTTGACACGGAGGAACATTTTTGTTAAAACGGGAGTCGGGTTTCATTGGCTTGCGCCACAAAGAAATTTAAGCCGCAGTGAAACCTAACTACGTTTTAAGCTGTAAAAGCAAGGCTAGAAATTGTACAGTTTACTTATTTAGACATTTTACGTCTGTTTTGGAAAGCATGTATTTAATTTTATGCGACAGGAAAAGGATGCAAGGGATAATGGGCATGCCCAGCCTAATTTAGGAACTTCACCAACGTTGTAACTTTTGACATTTTCTTTTACATTTTTTTTCCCCCTCGTCACTCTTCCATTCAGGCTGGATCACTGTTTCCTTTGGTTTGGTTGCTGGTTTCGCTTCTCCTTGTAGGATTTTTACCTCACCCAAACTATTGTCTCCACTAATCCTTTGCTTTAAAGTCTTTATTTGATGGTTTCTGAAGCTTTGATTGTCCTCTAGCTTTGAGATTGCATGGCAGGTACGCTTGGCCTTTACAAAGCTACAGCTCTTGATGACAACACTGCTATAGAGGAACTCGAGTGTTATTAGATACAGTTTGGCAAACACAGTAATGACATGCTCACAGGTTTCTGGCTTATACAAACTATCTTTATTTGTGTAACTTTTCCTCTTTGAAGACTCCACCAATGTTAATGGATCCTATGACTGTCACCGTTAAATGAAAATGAATAAGGATAATTAAAAGGACCCATCTTTAGATATCGCAAAACTTGTAAACAGCTTTATCCTGTAAATCCTCCGGCAATCCCTTTATTTCCAATAATTTTGCACGGATAACAGTGAGCCTTTTCAAACCTGCTAAGAGAGCTTCAGTGCTCCTGAACAGAACATAAATTCCACTTGGTGAACATTTTATGGTATAGTTAATTCATTTTACTGTAGCAAGTGGTTTATTTGTTTATGTTAGACTGTGCCATTGTTGGCATCATTGGATGACTGCATTTGACCAATGCTCACATTTTCTCACCTTCCTCAAAAAGTAGCCTATGATTTGTCAAAAGGGATTTTTAGCAAAACACCACCTCTTTGTTGCCAAAAGACAATTTTAGGCACAAAAAAAAAAAAAGACTTATTAGGAAAGTGACAATTTGAAGTTCCGTAATGCCGCGCTCATGGTGTGCAGCATGCTTTAATTACAGCAATGCAACTAATCAAGCTAGCGATGCTAACGAATCACCTTACTTGAGATTGTTTGTTGCCTTTTTTGGTATATGCTTTCACACAGATAGGAGTGTTAATGTGGAATCCAGCCTTTCCTTTCTAGATGAGTCAATCTCCTTGAATTAATTTGCTGAACTGAAGCTGTAAACCTTGGGATTCATTATTTGTTCATACAAAGATGTTTTCTTTGTTCTAAATTCTTGACTTGTAGTTGTCAAGCTGGAGAGCTAAATGTTCTTACAATCTTTCTACAGATGACACTCATTAAATCTAGGTTTAACGTTCTAAGCAGAAAACTATGTTGGTGTCACATTCTTGTGGGTAATAAAACCTCAATGTGGGTTTATCCTCATGGCTTTCTTTTCAATTTAATCAGGAATAAATGCATCACATCACACACCTTGGTGATATACAGATATGGAAAAAACATTAGGATATCCTATAAGTCGTTATTTTTCTAAAGTATTTTAACAATTGATTACTAGAATAAAGCTATACAAACTGACAGGTATATGTGAAATCGAAAGGAAATCTGCAATAGAATAAATGTGAGGCTCTATGTTGTAGGTTTCGACCCAGAGATGGAAGTACAGCGATAACTCATCAAACTAGCGATGCTTAAGTATCACCTTAATTCAGAAAAGGTTAAAGTTGATTGCTCCTTGGCCTGGCGAATTTGGCACTTTTACCAAGTGCCTAAGATTCCCATCCCTCATTGGCACTTGGCATTTTAAAGAAATCCCTCATATAGAACATGCATCAGTGGAGAGGCTAGGACTCTACCCAGATACCCCTACTCCCCTTCTCGTGTTTTCTCCACTCCTTTATCCAACATTTTTTATCACTTAAGAGAATTCACCAAACTCTCTCCATTTCCTCTAAATTGTCTGCCATGTTTCTTTACTCTAAAGTCTCATATGGTATTGGAGGGCTTTAGAGGGAGTTTCCGTCTGGAATCTGAGTGCTGCTGAGTGGAATCAGTGTGTGTGGTGTGTTGCTCCTGTTGTCTGGCCAGACACCGCACACTGTACGACCAAAACCATTTTACCTGAGATTTATCGTCATGTATCATTTGTCAGGTTATGAAAATGAACTAGTCATTAGAAATGACAGGGACATTTACTACCTGTAATAGTTTTTAGTCATATTTTCATATACAATGGAGGCATGTTATATCAATTAATAGAAATATTGAGCATAATGTGATTCTAAATTAACTTTAATTCATGCAATTTGTCACATTCAGCTCAATTTTCTGAGCTGAATTTTCATTGTCATATGTAGAGCAATATTTTGATTTTTCTTTGTTTGTTTTTTAGCTAGTAGAACACAGAGGAAGACGGAAGTCTAGAAGTGACAGGGCAAAAAAATGGATGCAGGTGAGGAAGTTGCCAGGTGATCTGAGATGAGGCCATAAAATGATTGTCATGTCAGGAGAGTTCACATGTTTCCACTTCGTTGTGTAATCCAATAGTTAAATGTTCTTAAATGCAGTTATTCACTCACTGGTAGTGTACTGTTATGTTTTGGTTATTAGCTTGTTTTCTACTTTATATGAAATTCAATAATTACATTTTCTTTTGTTCAGAGTGCAAAGATAGTGATGAAGATGAAAAAAGGGAGAAAGTACAAGATTGTCAAAAATAAGGTGAGGAATAGAAGAGTGATGAGGTAAAAACACACTGTTGCCTGTGCGTGTGGAGTTATTGAGATCATAGGAGATTGTCAGTGTTCATTCAACCAGTGTCAGATCAACTGAGTACAAAAAAAGATCCTTTCAGAGTACGACATGTTTAACTGACTGGAATTATCAGTGGTAAGTCATACATATGTCACAGATAAAAAATAAACAGGTAAGACTTGAAGAAAATGGGTAAATTAAACTATTCTTCTGCAAACAGTTGCATGAAACGACCAATAGGTGGCAGTATGTGCGCCAACCGGTTTATTGACTATTGCTCCTGCAGTGTCTGTCACCATAGAGATTCTGTAGCATCGATTTGAGAACACGGCTGATCATTTATCAACAGAAACGTCCTGAGTCAGTGGTCAATATGTACTGTAAATGTGCTAAAATTGTCCAGTCATTTTAAATTTTGTTGGGGGGATCTTGTATTGTAACTTAGGCTACATTCACACTGCAGGCTTTAATGCTCAATTCTGATTGTTTTTGTTTTTTTTTTGTTTGTTTTGTTTATTTTTTTATTATTTTTTTGTGAATTCTGAGTTGGAAAAATAAAGAAACTTGTCAAAAAAAAGAAATGCTCAGTGTTTGCATAAGTAAACACGGATGCTAACGGAGGGGAGGAGCTTATCTTAGGTTTTTAAAGTTGTCCAACACATTAACAACTTAATCCTCATTATGGTTCGCCATGTTTGTTTTTCTTCCCACTTGCACATATATCAGGATGCAGAATAGTAAACATTTGTCGCGTTTCAGTGATATTCAGGTTGGATGAATCCATCCTGGCCGTACAGACTCAGGTCACATTTGAAAAGTTTGTATATGTATTAGATTTAAAACACATGTCCAAGTGGCTTGGGTCACATAAAAATCTGATCTGTGTTGTTCAGACTGTCATGAAAAGAGCAAAAGAAAATCATATTTGGGTCACTTTCAGGCTGAAGTGGAAACGCAGCCTTGGAATGCATTTGAGTGTAATGTGTATTTCATGTTAAAGGGGAGTTTTGTGATGAATGGTCACTATTTTTTTGACCTGACAACTGGCATTACTAGAAGGCAGAGTGTAGTAATTAAAGTGTTTATATATTTTTTCTAATGCAATGTTGTTTGAAAAAATGTGTATTTTGTGGCCATGAACGATCTGTGGCTACCATCCAGTAGCTTGCCACCATCAGAATGTGATTGATTGATTCACTGAATGTAGTGTGAAGCACTTTGGGTTCCTCTGGACTTGATAAAGCATTATGCAAGTACAAACCATTTACGATTTTATACTCAGCTGAGTTTGTTTTCACCACCCAAAAGTGTTGCAGCTACTGCAAGGGCATTGAATTCTGGCACCAATCGAGCTCAAATGGTGTTTTGACTGCAATCAACCTTCCATCTGGTGTTTTTACTTCCCTCGGTAGTGCAGATGTCTCTTTATACCTGAACACAGCAGTTCCATTAACACAGTACAGAGTCGTCTGTCGGTAGCAAAAACAGAGGAGCCTTGGTCACAATTTTAAATTGTCTCTTGTAGGGCTGAGCTGACTGCAGTTTTCTGGTTGATCGCTGATCACCGATCTTTAAAAATCCTGACCTGCCAATGCCAATATTGGACAATACCATTTTTTTTTTGTCTGAAATGTCACTAAAAATGGCAAGAAAGTTGCCGAGTTGGTAACAGTGAGATGACTGTTGTTAACTGCAACAGTGCATGGGTGGTTCAATCAGTCAAAACCTCTCTTTCAGCAGAGCAGAAGAGGACAGTGGGTGATTTTTAGACCTTTGCTGAAGTAGATGAAAACAGTGAATAAGATCGGCTTCTCATGTAAGTATAGGCCAATCACCAATCTCCCAAAATTAAGGAAATCTGCACCAATACATCAGCTGGCCAATAAATCTGTGCACCCCTAATCTCTTATGTAAAAGAAGCAAATAACGTATTTTCCAGACTATAAGGCACACCTAAAAACCTTAAATTTTCTCAAAAATCAGCAGTGCGCCTTATAATCCGGTGCACCTTATGTGTGCACTGAATTCCAAAATCTGTCCCTGACAGAGACGTAAAGTGTACAGTACGTATGCTGGCAGCGATAAACCAATCAGAGAATTGTTGTCCGAGTTCTGCAGCATACACCTCCGGTAAAAACCGGATAGGTTTTTCCATGCATCACCATTGCGACTCCATGCACGCCCATCTCTCTGCTACTATGAAAAAGGAAGTGAAGCAAACTGATTTGGAGTTTGTCGTCGTTCCGGGAGGATTAACAAAAGAACTCCGACTGCCGGACATTGGTGTAAACATGCCGTTCAAAAAGAAGTTGCGAGCGGCGTGGTAGCGATGGATGACGGACTGTGAACACACGTTTACCAAGACGGGGAGGCAGCGCCAGGCGAGTTACGCCACCATGTGTGAATGTATTGTGGATGTCTGGGCTAATGTATCTGCCTTAACTGTAGTCCAAGCTTTCGCGAAAGCCGGCATCGTTGCTGAACAGCCACCTGGCAACGAGACTGACTTTGACAATGATGAGAGGGAACCTGGCATGTTTGATGGCGAAATTGCCCGGCTGCCCAATTCAGACACAGAAGAGGATAAAAAATAACATGAGTGTATTGTTACGAATAAAGTTCAACTAAACTTACTGTTTTGTTTCTGTTACCTTTTTTTTTTTGTTGTTGTTGTTGTTGTTGACCGTATGTTTTAGCATGTGTCTTATAATCCGGTGCGCCTTATAGTCTGGAAAATACGGTACTCATAGTATGTTCTGCTGACTTTAACAAATTAATAAAGCAGTGGTATGTTTTCATCTATAAATGTTCTGTTGCCTTGCTGACAAGAAATTTGCTGTGACTGCACTTGTTTTTCACATAACCCATATGTAATTAAATTTTATATAACATACCTAATAGAATGATCAAACAACAAAATACAACAATGGTACTGTAGTTTGAAATATGGATGGACAGTCTTGAAAGACCATTTTTTTAAGAGGGAACAGAAGGAAGAAGACATTTGGGCCCCAATGTTTCAAGACCCTAAAAACACCCGGTGGCAGGGGAGAGGGTACATTTCCCCTCCAAAACTACGTTTACTTCACCTTAATCTTGTGTCTTTATTTAAGAATTAACAACCTGCACCTTTTTCCCCAAAACATTTCTCATAACACTACTTTTATTTTAGATTTTTTTATACAATCTCCCTCCCTGCTAACAACACTGAATCATTCTATTCTAAATGTTCCCATCATTCTGAAAACCACCTGTACCTTCGCTTTTAAGTCTTCAAAAAGATTTCCGCCCTGTGATATTTGTCTGTGTACGTTGGGTCATTACTCTGTAGAGCTTACGGGTGTGTGTTGTCATGAGTTTCTCTCCTTCCTAGAATAAAGGGAAAAAAAAGCAGCATCACTCTCTTTACTCAGTGCACACAGACATTTAAGTAGTGCAGCTAAAGAGATTCCTGGCAAACACAAGCTGTGTTGACAGGAGAGATGAGCTGCTGTTCCTGTTGCAGCTCGCAAAAGGCTCAGAGCTGGGCGCACATTCAAAGTGAAGCCACAAAGTCAGCAGACTTGTTGCTACTGCCTGTGTTAACCACCATACACACACACGCACACACACACACACACACACACTTTCTCTCTTTTCAGGAGACGTACAGTGTTGTATCAAAGGTGGCACGGTGGGTGCTCGGTTGTTTAAACAGGTGATTCCCATTTATATGTACTCACTTTATTAGCTTTTTGCCTTTAGGAATCCACATCATCAGGAAAGACGATCACATAGAACCGGATTGTTCCCAGCTCCTTTCCCTGGACTGCAACAGATTTGACAACTGAACTTACGTTTGATTTAAAAAGAATTAAAAAATCATTAAAAAGATGTTAAAATGAAGAGCCAATGAAATTATCAAGTGGTTATGTGTTAACCAGTTACGGGTACGAAAATAAAAAAGCTTTTAAAAAGTTACAATTTTAAAATGGCTGAAATGTTTCATTCCTGTGGTTTAGTCACTTAAAGGAGGTTCCAGAGAACATGTCGTATGTGTACATGTATATATGTGTATATGTATACATGTATGAATATGTATACATATGTGTACATATGTGTGTATAGGTACATATTTAGATATATATAGATCCATCCATCATTCATTCATATCCTCTTTGGCTCTACAGAGACAGAGGACTGACTGACAGAACCGCCCACCAGGTCATGTCTGCACGTGTGCTGTCACCAATAGTCTCCCACTGTTGCCAACTTAGTAACTTTTTCACTTTATTTAGAGACTTTTAGAAAACCACGATTCACGATTTTAAAAGATTGGTAATTGGCTAGAAAACTGCAATCGTTGTACACTGAATTTCTAGTCATATTGAGAACTCAAAAAGCTTTTACACAATAATTGGTACATTCAATCTTTTTGTCTGTTTTGTTTTTTGCTATACTTTTTAGATGTGTAACAGATCAGGGTGAATATTGTTTTCAGGTTTCTGCTCTATGAGAAAATCTGCAAAATCTTATGTGAAAAAGCCTGAATTTGATTGGTTGTATTAGATTTCACTAAAGTGACAGTGTTATAAAAATGAATTAGATTGAGGTTGATAGCCAAATTGAAAAATTGTGGAGCTGTATATCATCAATCTGAAGTGGTTGATGTGCATGGTATATTCAATGACTGTCACCTTCCTAAAATAATAGTCAAAGTAATTTTTTGCCATAAGTGTCTCTGGCTACAAAAATCACGACCGTTCTTTGCCCACCAAAAAAAAAAAAAAAAAAAAAAACCCTTTTTGGAAAAAAAAAAAAAAAAGCTTTGAGCATTATTTATATTCAAGAAGCAAAACATTATTTTTTCCTCTTAGAAATCAATGCCAAGCCAAATTCAGAAGAATAAAATCCCAGTGGCAATTGATAGAGATCAGTTCATGTTTAGCAGTCAGTTTACACATGACAAATGCCAGGTGATATTTAAATTTGTGAACAACATCAAAAGGTATAGTTTTAGAAGAATGGAAATACATTAAATACTTTTTATTCCTGAGCACTTTTCTTAGCCTACTAAACTTTTAAAGGATGTTTCTGTATTTTAGTAACTTCTAAAGTCTCCAGGATGTTGGCAGCCCCCCCAGGCTGTTAGACGTATTTTCTGACAGCTCATAATTACCGATGCCCTGTGTGTCCTCCATCCTTACAACATCCAAAAAGGCCAGAAAGCCATTTCCTTAATTAATAGTAGAAAGGCCTTGGCTCCTGCTTAGCTTCTGTGCTTTATGTCAGTTCTACATAGGTAAGTGTGCTGTCATGTTTTCTAAGTGAACCTTATCGCCCGTCTACAGTTGAGTCATGTTTCCATTAATTTGTCTGGCTGGGACAAAAAGTAGTCTACCACTGATGTTCTAAATGACTAATGTACAATGTTCTCTTTTTCTTCCATTTCCTTTTCAACAATCAAGAGTCGTATGGATGGCTTCTGGAAGTCTGTAGCACAGCATGTGCCTCGGAAGCCAGCTGAAATGAGGATCCTCAACCCATACTTCATCCAGGAGGCTGCATTCCAGTTCATAGGCCTGCCATTCAACAATGGTTTAATGGGCAAAGGGGTAAGATGCTCAAAGTCCCAGATTCACGTCTTTTCACAGTTGTAACACTTCTTTTAATTGGATACTTGAAGTATTTGTGTCCCTTTCAAGGGCTGAACCTATATGCTCAGAGCGGTCATAATTTGAAAAGTCATCAAACTAGCAAAAGAAGGGAGAAGGGGAGAATTAGCAGCGTCAGTCAACTCATTCTAGGTAGTTGGAAAAAGTTGGGAATGAAACGGCACCAACAACCGCTAAAGGGAACGACAAGCGCAACTTCCTCCTTTATGAAATGTAAACAAAAATGGTGTTGCGTCAGATTTTAGTTGTAAGATTTATTTGTACGTGGGCCTTTACCTCCTCGTCACTCCATGTCTGACCACGAGCCATTTCTCCTGCTAACACTGGACAGACATGCGTTTGTTTTGGTTGTATTTACCCAGAATGCCCTGTGCTATAGTCGGCTTCCTGGTGTTGGAGCGGTGTCCGGTCCGCTTGGCGTTCACATATGCATTGGAAGCGCACCAGAGTTCACTTAAACCAAATGGAGACCTGGTTTTTAGGTAGGCTACACTTTGTTTTTTTTTTTAGTCCCTGTCAGAGTTTGATTCCACATTCACGCCTCCCAAAACAAACCGGACTTCATAGGTAAATGAGCTAGAGTTTGATTAAGATGAACTAACAGGGCCGGTGTGAATGGACCCTTAAGAGTTACAGACACTGATGGAAAAACCCATCATGGGAGTTTTGTTACTCGGTTATATCTGCTTTACCTTGTAACTCAACAGTATGAGTTTTGCTGTTATGGCCCACAGCAATATTCACCAATATATATTTATTTTTGTATGCACATCAGTAACTTTTCGACATCTTTAAGGAAACAACCACACTGCTGACTTCACCTCTGCTTCAGTTAAACTCCCCACAGTCCTGCTCTGCACCCTGTCATATTACCAAACAAACACGTGATCAATCTCCTCCCCTCCAGAACAAAACGACAACCAGATTCAAATAAAATCCAGTTTTATTTATCATACTGATACTAATAATAGGTGTTAAAAAAATCACTAATACAGACTGATACCAATATTAGTGCCATCCTTACTAATAAAGGAAGTGATTTTTAGCCTACATGTTCATACACAAAAATAAATTTAGCTTAGTGGATAAAAATATGAAGAAATTTGATTTGTCAAATAAATTGATCTTTAGTTAGTTATGATTATTTAAAAAAATGTTTATTTCTTCTGCAGTTCTTCGATATTTTTAATTGATTTCCAGTTTTTGTTGTTTTTTTTTTTCCCCAGAAGATGTTAGACACGTATTAGTTTTATTTTTTTTAATAATGTCTTACATTTGAGTAACACTTGCAGCTACCGTATTTTTTGGACAATTAAGCACACCTCACTATAAGCCGCACCCACAAAGTTTAAAAAAATAAATAAAAATTGAAACGTACATATGTAAGCCACACTGGACTATAAGCTGCTGGTATCTTCGCTGCTCAAGGACGCAGCAGAGAGGGCTGCATCCTTAATAAATCTGCTATTAAGGACACAGCCCTGCGTCTCCAACACCGAACCATGGACTCATTTACGCCGAGCTTACGTGCAGCGGCTATCGATCTGTACTACCAGATCGATAGCCTTCAACTTAAAAGTGGCATCATATGAACGTCTTCGTGTTGTTTCCATGGTCAGGGGGTATGAGTTTGAAAACATTTCTCCATCATGCCTGCTGCCAGCATGTGCTTGTTCTAAATGAAGATCAGCACTTCTTTGATTTCCAATTTTGATTTCCAATTATTCACTTCCTGCTATTAGAGGCCCCTTGTGGTTGAAGAAAAATCCACAGACAAGCCACACCGGGCTAAAAGCCGCATGGTTCAAAGCGTGGAAAAAAAGTAGTGGCTTATAGTCCGAAAAATACAGTACTTCGAGGAAAGGTTGTACAAGAAGTTTCAGGGAAAAATGTCATGTTAAATGCACTGTTCTCTTCTAAATGCAGTAAGTGTATTTTGCTTCCAAACTCAGTAAAGAATAGTTTAAAGTAATTGTGGGTTCAGCGTTGACCGAAATCATTTTTATGATATTTCTTTTCCTAATAGAATTGTAGCATATGTTGCATTTGCAGATGCTTGTGTGTGCTCTGCAGGGGGATATTGTTAGAGAATTAGAGGCAGCATTAGGAGTGCATCACCCTAACTCTGCCCTGTGGGGCTACCACAACACCCCTACATGAACTTCACCCTGCAACATGTGTTAAACATGTGGCTTTATGCTTTTGTGTGTACGTGTGTGCGTGTGTGTGTGTGTGTGTGCATGCGCGCGCGTGCGTGCGTGTGGGTGTGTGTGAAAGGAGGAGATAATGAGTTTGTGTTTGCATGTTTGTGTGTTTGCTTTGCTGTGTTGTACACTTATGTGATCTGGCACATTTTGTTTTCCCCAGTAACACTTCCCATTTTCTCCTCTAAACCCTGTAGTAAGTGTTTATGGACATGGAAATTAATGAGGAGATCTATTTGTTCTACATGTGTTTGATGTTGAGTGTGTGTGCGTGTGTGTAAAATAATCGCGATTAGAATACGCAGTAGGAGGTTAGCCAACTGTTGGTCCAGCTCCACCAACCCTGAGGGCTGGAAATCAGGGTAATGATTTAAATAGGACCTCCTTGCACTCTCTCTGCTCCACCTGCATGTTTTAGTCCAAGGCCAATGTTTTTTTGTTTTTTTTTTGTTGCTTTTTTCCCCCCCTCCTTCATCCAATGTCCACTCCCTCAATCATGCACACAAAACATGTGTAGAACCAGGATCTCTGGCAGCCCAGGGCGGTTAGGAAGCACACTTCAACCTTGTACATCACTGTGTTGGTGGGGGTGGAGGTGAGGGAGTGTGGGGGCTCCAGGGGTCACATCTTTAAAGTAATAGTTAATCACCAAGTGCTCAAATTCAGTTAGCAGCAGTGGAGCAGAACAAAGCCAGGAGTGCACAGCAGGCACAGAAGCATATCTGGCTGCTTGATTAAGGCAGAAATCATTGTCATAATAATTTTTAGTCTAAATGAAAGCAGAAAGTTTTTATTAATCTTTCACTTTGCTATGAGTGGAACTAAACCTGCCACAGCCTGACTGCAATTTCCTTTCAGCAAAGCAACGAAGGCATACCGCTCCGAAACACTGGGACTTTCTGGGCTCAATGCACAAGTCTGAACTAAAGTTGTAATTTTGAGAAACAAACCAAAAAGAAAAAAAAGCTTTATCTCAGTTATCTAGATGTCATAATTAGAATTGAACATAAGAAGTCATAATTGCTCTGGCTTACAACCAGATGTGGTTATGTGGTGGCTAGTCCGCCTGTTTGCTTGCAGGATTTATGACTGATATGCATGAACATTTTCGTTGGGAGGCAGAGTGAAGCGGGGTGTGTGTGATTAACTTTTGATGACAGTCCAGATCTTGATCTGGGGATTTTTTTGTACTTATCCAGCCTTAGTGAAGGCATGCAGTTTGCATGTTATCGTGTGTGTGTGTGTGTGTGTGTGTGTGTATGTCTTTCTCTATGCCTGTGCTGTAACCACTTCTCTGTTTTTACTGCAGAACATTCCAACTTTGGGAACAGTTGCTATAACCATGGCGCTGCATAACTGTGACGAGGTGGCGGTGGCTGGCTTTGGCTACGACATGACCTCTCCTCAAGCACCTCTGCACTACTATGAGAGCGTCAAGATGTCTGCCATTAAAGAGGTGAGTTACATCTTCTCTACCATTTTTATTCTGAACATGACGGAATTCTTTGATTTAAATCATGGAAAAATGGGAAGGCATATTACTTCTCAACAGAGTCTGCAACCTTTCCAGTCCAAAGAGCCATCTTATCCCTCAGTCCAGCTAGATGAAACCTGTTTAGACCAACTGATGTTATATGAGCTTTTGGAAAAAGACAACATAAATTTGTCATATCTAAAGAACCACCTTGTTATTTCTATTTTTAGGTTTTAAAATGAAGAAAAGTATAAAACATTTGCAAAAATAAAAAGCATTGTTTTTAAAATTGTAATTTTTAACCTAATGACAAGTTAAACGGATGTAACTAATATTACTGGCACATTTAGTCATTCTATTGTGAAAATGTAACAATAATTCTATGAAGAAACTAGAAGCTGATAAAACCTGCATTTATGTTTAACAACTATAGCATAAAACATTCTTGTTGATTCTTTATCCTCTTTAGCAAAGCAGTTGAACTTTTATTAAAAATGGTTTTAGCTTTTTTTGTTAAAACTGTCTATGTTGGGACAGTAGGACAGTATAACAAGAGATGGATCAGTAGATCACCTGTTAAAACATATAAATCAGTTAAGCAATGTGCAAGCTTTTGCATTTAAATAATGCAGTCAAAAAATGTAAACCAATAGCCACGCACACATTTTATTAAATAAATAAATAAAATTCACATTATAATAAATGAGTAGATCTTCAGACTAGGAATGGACTCCTGTGGAAAAGCACCTTAAGAATCCTTAAAATGACAACTTTCTTACCAGGGTCTGAATGATGCTCTGTTTGATATCTAGGTTTAGTTGGAACATATATTTTTGGATTGATTTTTTTATTATTATTTTAAGTGAGATGACATATTGTAAATTTGTGCTATTAATCAACTGAATTGAATTTGAAAGAATCTGTGAGATACAGGATATTTCAGCTTAGCTTGTCCATGTGTTGTGGTGTTTGTCTAAATTTATGGTGATCTTGAGGGCAAAAAGCTATTAAGGTTAAGATTAACTAGTTAATGTTTCATAAACTTTATGCTTTTCTTTTAGATCATTTCTGTTCAATTTCAGTTGAAGGATGATCTAAGTTTTTTCATAATATAATATGGAAATGATGAAATTCACTGGAAATCGTGAACTAGTCCTTTAGTGCTGATGGGGAAAATTTTAGCCTTATTTTTCCAGTGCTTACAAATCATTCAGAAATTGTTTAAACAGTTGCCCAGTTATGTTTTGTCTTTACAAGTTCCCAAATGTTTCAAAGATATTAGTATTAGAAGAAACTTGTATGCGACCAATCCATTTTTTTTAAAGATCAGTGATCAGACAGAAAATTGCAATCACCCTCACCACTGTGCATGTGACATGCATTCCATTCATCTGAATTCTTTAGTTCAGGCCATAAGTTTGGAACTTTGAAGTTTTATATCCACCATACTGGAGCTGTCCAGGTTTGGTGCTAGTGATCAGAGGAGAAATCCTAAAAAAGCAGTTATCAGATTTTTTTTTTCCTCACTGATGTCTTTATTTCTTTGTATTACTACCTTCTAGATATTCAGTCAAAGCTAACAGGTTAATAAAATAATGACTTAATAAATTCCACAATGGCAAATCTGATATCAGTTTTCTAATGAAATGAAAAAGAGCAACAGATGGAATGATTTCCCAGGGATCTTTCATCAGCCTTTATAACATCGGGTGTCGTTTGATCACTCTGAACACAATCAGTCAGTGTTTCTCTGCATGTTTACACTGGGATACAGGGGAATCGGAGATGTCACCCATGTGCTGATGAGTGTAAACCATGAGCTCAGTATGATGATAACCTTTGTCTAAACTCCCCGTGAACCTTTGGCATTTATTATCGTCGTCTTCATCAACACTGTCATCAACTGCCACAGGAAGCTAAATAATGGGAGCGCCTTTGTTTGGAAGCTGAAAAGCCAAACTTGCAGCCACTCAGTGGGGTTATTATTTGCTCCTAAGGAACCACGCAGCTGTGAAACCATCTGCGTAGAATGAAGCTGTTTGTCACAGGGGGTGATATTCCTGACCCAAATATCGGGATCCCACTTACTTCATCAAATGTTCGATATTTAAGCTTTGACTCTGCAGTACCACATGGACGCCATGTGGAGTACGTGATGCTGCGTTTGATCCACAAGCTTCTGGAATCAGTTCATAGTTGATACAAAGTCACTTTCCAGTTCATCCAGCTGTTTCAAAACAAATGATGTGTATCAGTGTAAAAGGTGATTAGATCAGTGTTCTGTCATCAAGCTACACCACCCTTCACTGTTGCTTCATTCCTCTTTGCTTTCTAAGCTTTTAGCCTCAATGTTATGCCCTTTTACCTTATTAGAATGTTATAATTCTTTTTTTTTAAAGATTATACCCAAATAAATAATTCTAGAATAAAAGCTAATGCTGATGCAGTGCATCACTGCACTGCATCAGTGAAATAACATTTACTTCTATTAGGTTTCTCTCTAAGCCTGATCATTGATGTGATAACAGCAGATTTTCTTCAGCATACAGCAGAGGAACCATGTGAAGCAGAGAGTGCAGCAGCTTGTGTTGCCTTTTCAACAAGTTCAAATAAACGGGCTCCACCTTTGGATTACTCATAAGTAATTCATGTGGAAGAAAAAATATGTTTATACAGGATTTTAGTAGTGGTGGGACTTTATTAAAAATTCTTAATTAATCACATTTTAATTGAAAGCTAAATATTGACAAAATAAGCAACGTTTTCAATTCAACAACCCTTTTTGTTGCTAAACTATTCCACAAAAGGACATATGAGCTCAATAACAAAGATGCTTATTGTTTTTTATCTGTTATTTGGGTCATTATACCCATTCAGCTTTCAAGTATTTCAGGAACCCCGGATTATTATTTGAACACATTAGTCTGGATGAAGTTTGTGTGTCAGATTTACAGACATACCAAAAACGAGCTAATAGAGAAGTTCCAGCCCGAATCTTAAAAAATAATAATAATCAACCCAAAATTCAGTGATGCATCAGTCACTCTGTGTCCCATGACCAAACAAATGCCACATGACCAAACCCTCCCTCCATGAACACAAATGCCAAGAACATGGAAATAAATAGCAGTTGGTTATGTCAGGCTTACTAATCAGTATGGTACGGATATGTCATCTATGTGTTCATGTTCACGACGTTCGTGCCGATAAGTTGTGCTTCAGTTGTCCATAGTTGAATGGTTGGTTTTATTTGTGCCTCAGAAAAAAACATAAAACATAGTTTTGACTGAAGAAAAAATAAAGACATAAAAATTCGGAAATTATGCTGTGTAATAATGTGAAAACGTACCGAGACTTTGTTGAGAAAAATCTGCTGCCACCTACCAGAAATATGATGATGAAACGAGTGTTGACATTTCTACAAGACAGTGATGCCAAACACAGAACCAAGGCAAAACTTCAGAGAAAGAAAATACAGTTGCCAGGATGGCTCAATAAATCACCTGACTTGAATCCAATTGAAAATCTATGGGAAGAACTAAAAATGAGAGGCCTACAGAACCTTCAAGATTTAAAGATTGTGTGGAGTAATGGGGTAAAATTACACCTGAGATATGCATGCTGAGCGTTTCTACATCCAGGAGGCGTAACCAACAAAAACTTTTGTACAAAGAATTAAAAAAATATCAGTAGGTTTGTTCAGCAATTTTCCCCTCTGTTATTTTACACATAACTTAATTTTTTAAGTTATTTGTTTGGGTTTCTTTCTATGCATGGATTACAGGGGTTGTTACCAACATCTGGTGAGCATTTCATGTCAATAGCACCTTTAGAAATGTTTTTATTATGGCAAATTGCAATGTGTTGGATACTTATTTTACCTATTATACATAGAAATTCCCACATCATGAAGAAATGGGAATAATGAAATGCTAAGCTAACCCAGAGAATTGTAGTCTAAGGGATGTTCAGAACTTGATCACCTTCCTTCTGGACTTGTGATTCTGTATCCACTTAAATCTCTTTCCTGACTTTTTCCCCTTGCAGTCTTGGACACACAACATAGCCAAGGAGAAGGAGTTCCTCCGCAAGCTGGTAAAGGCCAACGTTATCACAGATCTCACCAAAGGTATCTGAGTTTATACCCAACTCCAGCCGCCTTCCGCCATTTCTGTCGGAACAACGAACTGAAAGCTGGATTGACTCAAGAAGCAGAGAACTGGTCCCCCTTGCCTCCTTAAGCCAGGCCTGCTCACTGCCGGGAGTAGAAGGGGGTAACTATCAAAGAAGTTTCTAAGAGTTTTGTTGAAAGATGCACTCATGTGCCTTCAGAACCAAAGACCCCTGCTTATCAAAGCAGGGGCAGAACAGGCTGCAGGAGGATTGGATCTGCCTGGCACCTGTTGAAGTATTGCTGTGCTGGGCCCATCACTATAAAGTATCACACACCTGAAATGGAATGGTAACAGTGAGAGGACAGCTGAAGGAATGAAGCGAAACTGAACAACGTGATGGGTCGAGTATTAGCAGTGCCAAATGTACCTCGCAAAGGGGAGAAGACTCCCCCTCTCCTGTTTTGTCTGAATGTATTCTCTCTGTAAATATCAAAGATTTGTACTGTGCTTTTTACCAAGCTGCAGTAGCTCCATGATCACATCCGCCTCCTTCCATTCATTCAGTCATCATCTATTCATCCTTTTCTGTGTTCAAGTGTAAGTCCTTCCAAGCCCACTGGCATCACACCACCTGCTGCGTAAAGTGGCAAAATCATAACGGAAGGCATAGTGAGAGGTATGGACTAGGGGTTGCACGGCTTCATGTTTGTTAAAGCTGATGTCGGTATGGTAAAACTTGAGTCGACATCGACTGATCACTGTGATGTCATAGAAACGCATGAGAAAATGCTTCACATTAGCTTACAGGCTTTACTAGCCTGTAAGCTAATAAAGAGTGGCAGTCTTGGACACACAACATATCCAAGGAGAAGGACTGATGTCTGCAGGAATATTTGTCAATATTCACAGCAGATATTGACAAAAGACCACTTAGACAGAAGTTTATTATGATGATTTAAAGTAACAAGAAAAACAGAACATCATCTCGAACTTGTTCGGCGGCAGCAGAACAGAGCTGCTGTCGGTCACTGTGGCAGCAGCTCTGCTGGTACTGATGAGCAGGATGATAATCTTGAATAGCTGCACATAAATGATGTTCCAACCTGCACAGACGTCCATGTTCAGACAACAGAAGCTAAATATATTATAAATAAATCACGGTTTCTAATGAATTTACAGTTTAAATCATTGCGCCCACCTGCTGCTCCTCCACCCCAATGCGCAGCAGGACCCTCCAGTGACTCAGGGCAGCAGCTCTCTGACTTTGCAGGATGAACCGGCACATAGACGACAGCAGGGATAGACTGTCAGATCTTCAGAATGCAGCTTGAACTACGTCTTCAGGTGTTCTCACAGTATTTTTCTAAACATAAAACCTTTCATTTTAAAGGTTTTATTAGCTCTAGTTGATTTGGCTCTCACTTTATTTGATAGTGAATTGACAGGAAAGTGGGTAATGAGAGAAGGGGAAGACATGTGGCAAAGGTCATCAGGCCGGGAATTGAACCTGCGATGGCCGCGTCGAGGACTAAGGCCTCCATATGTGGGTTGTGCTTAACCCACATATGGAGGGTTAAGCACATATGGAGGGTTAAGGCTTGCCCCTTTTGTTTGTTCATTTTTTTAAAGAACAAACAAAAGGGGCAGATAACATGTGGCAAGGAACCGAGGACGGGAGTTGAACTCATAACAGCCGCCGTTTGCAGCCTCTGTATACGGGCTGTCTGCTCTAATCACAGCACCATGCAATGGCCTTATTCTGGTACCTCTGTGTTAAATTAGTTTGGATTGTATAAAAATACAAACTCACCTTGTTCTGCATCTTTCTTCTTCTTGGAAGTGTCAGTTTTGTCACGTGATTGCGATTAGTCGACTAGCCACATAAAAGGAACACGGCAGAGTAAGGAATCGACTAGTTGGTGCAACCCCTAGTTTTGACCCTTTGCAGCTATGTCACCTCATCATGTTGAGACACCATGAGGGATATAGGAAGTGAGTGAATTGAGAGCATTGAACAGAGTTATGATTGTTTTCCCAAGTTTTTTTTTGCCAGCATAGCAAAAAAAAAACTTGTGCTTTTACTTGTTCTAGTCGGGCTAAGTTTGGATTTCCTTCTTGTCAGTTTGTTATGCTTGTACTCAGCAGTCTGACCATTTCTATAGTGAAACCCACAACATGGACATGATATTAGGTTACAAACTATGTTTTTTCACAAACTTTACAGGAGTTACCATGTGGGTAGGTTGTTTTGATGTCCATCATGGCGGAGTGTTACGCTTTCTGAAGAGCATGTCGTCACATGCAAAGGGTCAGTTATTCAAAGACAAACGTTTGGAAACTGAAGTAAATTCATATTCATGTTTTTCATCTCTGAATTGAACCAGAAACCTGAACATTTCTCACTCTCAAGGACAAGTCTGTTCTTATTGGAAGACCCTTCCTGTTGCAGATTCATTATTTAAAAGAATTCTCTGTCACTCCTCCAGAGCATTTAGTCTATATATATGTATATCAATATCTACTTTTAGCCACATATCTGAAAGGTTAGACGCCATCAACATCCAATACTGAAGAGTTACGACTAAGCACTAAGGTAGATCTTTGTTCAGTGAAGAAACTGTAACGATATCTATTATGATTTGATTCATATCTTCATCACTGCATCAGCTGTAAGCGTTCCCACCCAGATCAGTCAGAGCTCCACCCTGCTCACCGATAAGACGCATGTTTCAAATCCCCTACTGCTGCAGGTTTTGTGTTCTTTATTAAACGGTAAAATCTTGGGTTGTAGAAAGTAAATATATATCTATTTTTGTTGTTGGGTTGATTTTGATTATTTATTTTGTTACCAAATCCCCTTTCCGTGGTCACAGGTTGACCGGCTTCAACCAAACTCAAATACGAGCAGCTTAGAGTTTGGGGAATCTCGATTCCCGACTGTGCTTCCTGAAGACACTTGGTATGATCTGTTGGAGACGCAGCGTTCTGATGGAACCCGTGTCCGTTCCAGTGTCCCGCTGCATTAGAGAGAAAAATTTAAGGAATCTGAGGTTGATGGAGCTCCATTTCACTTAGTACTGATCTGATCTGGGCATTCTGGCAGGTTCTGCTCCACCTCAGTATTTAAAAAAAAAAATCAAACAATCAATCAAACATTGTTTTTTTGTTTCCGCTGAACGTCTACAATTGTTTTGTAGCTGTGTAAGCTTTAATCAGCTTACACGGCAGGACTGCTTTTATAAAGCAGTCTGTCTGTTTTCAGGTTTCAGCTGGTGTTTGGTACATCGTTTACATCATCTCAGATTGTCTCCTCTCAAACACTAAGCTCTTTCTGCGTCTGTTGTCTGAATATTTTGTTAAGTTTCATGCGGCAGTGTGTACTCTGTGGTGTTTGGCAGAGGTCCTGGTTTGGAACAAAGGTACATCAACAGATGACCTTTGAACTGTCACAGTGACATCATCGGGGGCCGCAGTTGACTCAGTATGTGGGGCATGAACAAGGCGGAGCGCTTAGCATATCTGCAGCAGGTCTGTTGTTGAACTGGCAGTGTCTTTAGCTTGTATGTTTCAAATTGAAGCTCTGCAAAAGGGTTTCTGTTTTGTGCCTTTTTATAGATGGAAACAGGAGCAGGAGGAATGAGAACAGGTCAGAGCGCAGTCTCCTCAGACTCCTGGGTATTGGCTCTAATTGGAGTAGGATCAGTCTGAAATGTTCCCTAAAACCAGCCAAACGTCCATCACCGTCTGCAAAGCTCTGACCTCTGAGTTAACTTTTCCCAATATCATATTATGGAGGAGTTTTTATGGATTGAATCTGAATCACCCCTTCATTGTGCCCCAACCACTCATGGATTGTCTGTAATGAGGTGGAATGTATTTGCTTGATTTTTTTTCTGATCATTATATTTATAAATCTTTATTTTTCAACATTGCAGCATAAGTGGAAAGTGACAAATCAAGTATTTCTCTTTTTGTACAGTTATACAGTTCTGTATAACAGCTTTAAACAATTCAATAAATAAGTTCAAACACATGTCGGCGTGTTTGTCTCTTTATGCTTCACAAAATCATTCAGAAATCATGAAGTACTCAGATTTTGTCAGAAACCTTTAGGTATTAGAGTGGAATTTTAGGACATTTTTTTTCATATTTTGTCTTGTTTCAATCACAAACATCCCTATGTTCTGATGTGATTCGATTTGATAGATCAGCACAATAGTGCATAGTTGTAAAGTGGAGACCAAAATCTAACGGGTGATGTTCGTTTGTATTCAGTCCCACCGGGTCAGTACTGTGCAGAAGCATCTTTCATTGTAATTCCAGCTGTAAGACTTTTGAAATGTATTTCTACTCACTTTGCACATCTAGAGACTGTATTTGGAAGGAAGAATTGACCACTGTTAAAGTTCAAGCTTCAGTTGAATCTTCTTCCAAATCGTCGATTTGGATTTGGGTCCGAACTTTTTCTGGACTGTTTTGAAGGATCATACAATGCAAAACAGTTCTAGTGCCTAAAAAAAATATCATCCAGTCCTTTTCTGGCAATAAGTTAGATTTTTTGGTACCTGGAAAATGATCCTTGTCAAAATGTTTCCAAAAATAACAAATGAGTGAGTACTGCCCCTCATCTGGCAACTCAAAGGGAGCGCCGCTCACTTCATTATTTGTGCAATGGCTGCTGGAAAAGGCAAAAGTGTTTAGTTGTTGACTTACCATCCAGAAACCACTGCTACATCCTTGATGCTTGTGCAGGAGACTCTACTTCTTCTGCTTCTGGGTCTGACTCAGTGTCAAAGATTTATACACGTCTACCACTGTGCATGCAGCCATTTACATGTGAATAAAGCACCAGTATAAACAATGAGTTGGGGTTTTGGCCAGCAACAGTTTATATGCTGGTCACAGCAAATTCAAAATACAAGTAACTACAAAACTCAACAATATATGGCTGGAGGCGCCCCTCTGGGGGTAGGAGCACACCTGCATCATACATCAAAACAAATTAATGATAATAAAAATCTTCTACAAAAGGACATTCACTTCAATATGTTAATTAACAATTATCCACATTTTCTGGTGCCCCTAACTAGGAAGTCCATGGCAATTATAACAACCTTTATATTTTTGGAGTGAAATCAAAGTTTGAGGCTTGGCCATGTCCCTTCAACATGCAAAAAGTCAGAATTGTCATAAATTTAGATCTCCAGTGCCTTATGAGCAATCTGATTAATTTTCAAGCCAAAAAAATCAAAACCTCTAAGAGTTCAACCAAATAGAGGCCATGAATGACCAAAATGTGTCAAAATTCCAAGTTCATTCATGGTGGATGATTGCCTGTTTGTTGTAGACGGTGGGTGTAAGACTTCTTATGTAGGTCTTGGGAAGTTCTACAAGTGTATCTAGTTTCATATCTCTATGATAAAGGGAGTTTTGAATGTTGCAGTGGGGCGCTCTTGAGGTATTTCTCTTTAAATTTTCAGCAAGTCTGATGTGTTTTACAACATTCAGTGAGTTTTCGTTTAGGCCTCCAAAAAACCAACTAATTTGTGGAAGGAATAAAAAAAACACTGCAGTTACAACAGATCTTCACAACACACCTAAAAACCTCAGCTGCTTACCTTCCACTATATACTTGCTCACTACTTTGTGTATGTCCACCACAAAGACAATAATGCCAAAAGCATGCATTAATGCTTGTGGTTAAGACACAATGTGGAAATGTTCAAAGGGGCAAAACTATTGGTTTGTGTAAGGACTTTGAACTTCTCCTGTGTGTTCTGGCTCCTTTCTGCCGTGTGTCATCTATCTGACTACTTGAGGCCGTCACATCTTGACGGCCTCAAGCTACAGAGTCCAGCTACAGAGTGTGTCCTGTAGCTGGACAGCTTTGTGGATCGGGTATAAACCGTCTGTCAGTCTGTTTCAGAGGTGATAAACTGCAGGAAGCTCCATGACCACGGAGCGATGGGTCGAGCAGCTCAGAGAAATCCAACCTGCACTGCTAGGAAAAATCATTTTGAAGTTCTACACAGCTTCCATCTTCAGGTCTTTTTCCACACCACTCACCCTGTTCCTCACAAACATTCCTCCTCCTTTCCTCATAATCTCTCATTATGTTGTTGTCGATCTCTGTTTTTCTCAAGGCCAAGTAGCATCTTGTTTTACTGAAAGCCACAAGGAACCCATCTGAGATTGTTTTACTCAATAAACAGAAGGGAACATCATTCTGCAGCCTTGAAACTTTCACCAGCCTGCTGCATCATTAGAAAGCAACTGGACTCTACAGGCAGAGAGGGCTGACCAGCTGCAGACGACTGTTTTTGAAGTGAGCGGACAGGACGCAGAGGACTCCTAAAGCACCTCTGGACCGTCCCATCCTGCTGTTAATGGGGTGCCAGAAATGTTCAGCCCCAACAAAGTCACGCCTCACCGCTTGCCGCAAACACCAGGCTCCAGCTACACTGACCTGACAGATTTCCTGAGCTCCACAGGGTGGGATCGAATGCTCACTCCCTGCAGCAGCAGAATATTTGCCACCTGGGATCTCCCTGAGGCAGCTGGCCAGGCCGGCTGGCTGGAGGCGCTCGGTCCTGTTAGTCTGGTAGACGGGGGTAGGAGCACGCCTGCACCTCCTCAACCGGTGAGCCTGTTATTCTCTACGACAGGTTTCCCCCTCCTGCCCCACCTCTTCTCAGAAGGGCTGGAACTGAGAGGCCACGACCTCCGGGCCTGAAATTGAAACTGCTCGTAAAAAGAGTTGGGAAAGGAAAAGAAAACACCCACCAAAATAATCCAGCAGACCTTATTATTTATCTTTGACTCCGTTTACCTGTTTCTGGATCAGCTGAGATGATCAGTTTACCTCCTTTACATGCAGCACACCTACAGGCCCATCTTGTGTCTGCAGCAACTCAACCAAATTAATATTTGTTACTTAAAACAATGTTGATGTCTTTGTCTGCCAAAGACAAACCCAAGTTTCAAAGCTGGCAGAATTATTTAATTAACATGTTGTAAAGGGGCATTATTGTGTATTTTCTAGACAGAGTTCACATCCTCTAACATAACTGCTACCCTGTGTGGAAAACTAGGTTCATAAAAGCATGGATGAGAGACTTTGGTGTGGAGGAACTTGGCTGGTCTGCACACAATCCTGTCCTCTACTTGAAGGAACACGTTTACAATTAATTGGAGGAAGCTGTGAGGTCCAACATCAGTGTCTGACCTCACAAATGTGCTTCTGGAAGAATGGACAGAAATAAATTTCCATAAACACTTAAATTGGAGAAGTCTTTTCAGACAAGTTGAAGCTGTCCAAAATGCCGTGGTGGACTGAGCTTCGTCTCTGAGCTGCAGTTTCCAAGCTTCTGACTCTCAGAGCAGCTGTCCGCCATAACTCCCCCACTCAGCTCCTTCAGACTGGCCAGTAGCAATTAGCAAACACCCAGAGGAACTGCTCATCTGCTGAGCTCATTCAAGCTACTTCTCAGAGAGAAACTGGTAAAAAAAAAAAACATTGTTAAAGCCTTAATAAAGGAGCCATATTGTGATTACTTTTTGAAGGCGGAGTTTCAGAAAGAGTTGGAGTTTTTAAAGAGACAGAGACCCAATTTCAGGCATAATAACTATGGTTTACTATAATAAGGATTAAATGTGCTGGCTCTCCGGTTGGACAACAACTTCAAGCTACACTCCACCATTACCGTCCATGTTTACTTCCGCAAACAATGAGAATTCTTCTACTTTAAGGAGGTTAGCAAAACACTGAGGACGCTCACTATGTGTGACGTCACCGCGCCCTCTACTGCGCATGTGGGACACTTTTAGATTGTTTGTGGTTCACACAGGAGATCGCTTACAAGTCACAAAAAATTTTAAATGTGAAGAACCACGCAAAAAAAGTGAATTTCAATGTGAACATAGCCATAGTTACTTGATTGTGCTATAAAAAGGCACTATGTGTAAAATACAAAATATGGCCCTTTAAATATTTCTAATCACATCTGGAGGAGCAAAGCTTTTCTTTCTCCTTTCTATCCTTCCTCCAGCATCACCAACACTGCCACACCCTTCCCACATGTCCACCCTGACCTCTGCTTGGATGGATCAGGCCGCCCAAGAGGCCCGGACCTGCTCCATCTATCTATAGAAACCACTGTGCGCATCCCAAGAGGTAAGAGAACATTTCGGAATGCAGAGTGAAGTTTCACCAGATGCACAGAGAAAACACAACAAGTCCAACAATCACGATTCCAAGTCCAATTCTTTATTCTTAAAAGGAAATGAAACATTCCTCTCCGGCTGTTATGTTGCCGTCTCCTGCCAGAGAGCCGGTCTGTTCTGGCTCCGTGTGTGTGGCTGTGTGTATGCGTGTGTGTTGCTCGGATGGGGTTAATTGTGGGTGTAGGAACAGTGTCACGGTGCAAATCCCTTTCAGAGAGCCGAACAAGTTCCCCAGCATGGCTCAGAGTGTCGCATGACGGCGGCACCCTTCACACCAGCTCACACACTTCATCCATTTGTGCTTCCCTGAAATTCTGCCATCTGCTCTTTGAGGCAACTTATTAGGAGAACTTTCAATGATTTGAAATCATTTATAAAAGAGAACTTTAAAGCTGGAGTATGTAACTTTTATAGAAAATATGTTACAATTTCATTAAAACTGTCACAGTGTCATGAGACAAATAATTGGTGAAAAGATGGATCCACCTCCTCCTTGAGCTACTATTGCCGCCTGAATGATTGCACCAATCCCAAACAAAAGAGGAGTGTCTTAGCGCTGTCAATCAACCTTGTGTACTCACTGCTGAAAGTGCTTATGGCGGAGAAACAACTTGAGGTTACAGAAAGACTGTTTATCCACAGGCCATGGTAGCTAGCCTTAGCATTTACAACAGGCTCCACTAGCTGCAGCATAGCAAATAACAATGGAGGGGAGGGAGAGATGGGGATGAGCAGCCACATACAGAATGATTTACAGCGCTAAGACCCGCCTCCTGACTCTGATTGGTTGTTTCTAGTTGGCACTGAGAGAAGACGGAGGAGCGCTGTCATGGTGACAGTTTTAACAAACATGCAAAAATTACATACTGCACCTTCAAGTCACATTAGTTGGACTTCAGCGTTTAGGTTTGAAATTTCTATAAATTGACCTTGAAGCGTTGCTAAAGTAGTAGAATTGTCCGACCTTTGTAGGCTGTTTTTGCACTCATCCTCATTATCTAAGCGAACATTCCTGCATGTCAGCCACCTCAGCTGTGTGCATTGTTGCTTGCTACTATTATTAGTGGCGTGGAAGAGAGCAGGGAACCTCCCTGCATTTGTCTGTGCCTCAGCACAGAGAGTGGGCCTGGAGAAGGCTGCTGAGGAGCTATTTACTCAGCCTTTGTGCCTCTATGTTTGCCCAGCAGGGAGTGCCGGGGCTCAAAGGCCCTAGCATGTGGTCCGTCTGTGGGTGGGTGCTCAGAGAAGAAAGAGCAGAGATGTATGGGACGAGCCGTAAAGGTGGCCAGTGTGTGACACTTTCCTGCTCCATTCGTCCATCCTTCAGGTTCCATGGCAGGTGTTGGGGTCAGAGGTCAAAATGTCTGCTCTCAGTTCTTTACATAGATGAAAAGTATCACCAAGGTGCAAAAGCATTTTCTTAGTTTGTAAATCTGAATCTTGAAGTTTTTAAAGAAATTAAGTATTCTCCAGCAACCAAGGCAAGCTGGTACTTTCACTATTCTTCAGCTTTCCAATAAATTTGAATATTACTGAAAAGTCCCATTTATTTCAGGAACCTTATCATTAAGTGAAACACATTACACTGATTAATTAAACACAGATGGTTGTTTGAAAGCCTTTATTTCTGTTAATTCTGATGATTTTCAGCTATTAAAAATATTTAAAATTAGAATATTATATTACACCAATAAAACAAAAACAAGCAAAAACATGCTTATTGAAAAGTATGTTTAATACCTTACTAAAGGTTGTCAACTTTTTAAAGGTGCTTTAAAAAATCTAAAAAGTGTGGCATGCATTTGTAATAAATCCCACTGAATCAATAATCTATTGAACTGCTTAATTTAGAATAAATCGGATTGAATGGAGAGCATCTGTAGACATCAGATTCTCAACTGGACTTTGATTAGACCATGCTAGCACATGAATGCCATCACCACTGTTTTGATTAAAACCAGCGTTATCCAAAGTTTATCTTCAAAGGTTTTTTTCCTGACAGTTTTGAAGTTTATTTGTCAGCGTGTCAGAATCAAGCCATCGGTTAACTAAGCCATTTGGAACTGCAGTGTTGAAACAGGATCACATTTAAAATATTCACCACACCGACCCTGGAGGAGCGGAGCTGGGATGTGAACCATCCCACAACCATGGCTTCATTTTCAGGCCTGACCTGCTGGATGTTGAAACTTCGCCCCTGTCTTAAGCCTTCTTAGCTTCGAACAACTTTTCTTCCAGGACTACCCTGCATTAAGTTCCATCCATTAACTCCCACCAGCTTCCCTTTCACTGATGAAGAAAATCTTCCTCTTGCCATATTTCATGCTTTAGCCTAAAGGCCAGAAAGTTAGAATTTGATCTCACCTGTTCAGATCACCTTCTTCCACGTATTTGCTGTGTCATGAGCTGTGGTTTTGGTAATCTGCAGCAATCAGGACTTTTTTTATGCTTTTTGGCCAGATTTGCAGAGCACATGACCAACAGTTTTTTGTTTTTTTTGTGTTTTTTTTGGGCGTTCTGAGTTTTGGATTTCTGCATGTCCTCTGGTGTTACCATGGGCCTCTTCTCTGATGCTCACTCAGTGAAGGTGAACATCCTTGTCTTGGTCTGAAGTGGTTCCATCCTATGCTTGTCCAGATGATGGGTTGAACAGAGCTCTGTGAGGTGTTGGAAACCTACTTTAAACTTCTCCATAGCTTCACTGACCTGTCTGCTGTGGTTTTGGTTTGCATGATGCTGTTTGTTCTCAAATGTTCTTCACTAAACGGCTGGATTCACGCTGAACACAGTGAAGTTAAATGTATTCGTACAGCACATTTTAGCAACAAGGCAGTTCAAAGTGCTTTGCATTATAAAAACACCACAATACAAAGTCATAAAAAACATAATGCAGTCATTGATTATAAAACAACCAATAAACTTCACATTAGACAAATTTCATCATCAAAATCACCAAGCAAATATACATCAAACATAATTAAGTGTCCAGTTATTAATAATGAAAGGAAACTCTAAGCAAAAACTCAGTGTTTCGACTGTTCTGCAGTTTTCTGGAAATTTGTTCCGGATTTGTGGTGCATAGAAGCTGAAAGCTGCTTCTTGTTCAGTTATTTATAAACTACCAACAGTATTTTAAAGTCTATTCTCTCAGTGAAAGACTTTAGAACTGGGCGATCTGCTCTATTTATGTGGTTTTAGTCAGAACACCAGCAGCAGCGTTCTGGATCAGCTGCAGCTGGAGGATTGACTTTTTTAGGCAGACCTGAGAATACACTGCTGCACTAATCAATGCAACTAAAGATAAACAATGAGTTTCTCTAGATCTCGCTGAGACATCAGTCCTCTAATCCTGGAAATGTTCTTCAGGTGATAGAAGACGGACTTTGTAACTGTCTTTGTGCGGCTCTGAAGGTTCAGGTCAGAGTCCATCACTACACCCAGACTTTATTTATTACTCATTGGGTGACTTTTGAAGGCACAGAGTTTCATTTGGGGGTATCAGGAAAAAAAAAAGAAAAAAGTATGCAACCGTTTCCCGGATTTATTCTAGAGACGTTTAGCGTGCTGCTCCTTCTCGGAACTCCTCCTGAAGTGTGTTCCAAGTATCCAGAGACTGCCATCCGTTTGGGGCCTTGAGTCTGTCAGGAGTCTAAACGAGCAGCTGAGAAAACAGTCAACAACAGATCCAGAGTGTTTAAAATTGATGCAACAACGACCACCGTTCAGTCTGGGGGTTTCGGCTCAGCCCGCACAACACACACAAACACGCGGGCGCGCGCGTTAGATCCTTGGAATGTGCACAGGGTCCATCCCGTACCGCGCTCGTGCGTGCGGAAGCCAACGCGCTCTACATTTATCCAGATCGAGAGTATAAACAGTGAAGGACAGATGTCTGCTGGCAGATTCTTGAACAGAAACGCTCCCTGACTGGTCCGTGTGACAGCTGCCCCCCACACCTCTTCCCCCACCCCCGCTCCCAGCAGCAGGAACAAAAAGACATCTGAGACATGTGGATGGGGAGGAAAATTGAGAGCACTTTGTGAGGCCGCCACCACGCTCCGGTTTCATAAGGTCTCTGTCTGTCAGGCGAGGCGCGCTGTTTTTACGCATCGCATCCATTCCTCTCTGTAGCCGCACCGAGCTCTGCTGGGAGAAGACAGAGCGGCGGAGCAGTCTGTGGATTCACACCAGTTCAGAACTTTTGTGTGTGTGTGTG
Source organism: Poecilia formosa (assembly GCF_000485575.1). Taxonomy (NCBI): domain Eukaryota; kingdom Metazoa; phylum Chordata; class Actinopteri; order Cyprinodontiformes; family Poeciliidae; genus Poecilia; species Poecilia formosa. Next base: position 989,416 of record NW_006800169.1, on the reverse strand, counting down.
TGTGTGTGTGTGTGCTAATTTATTCATGTGTTTAATTATAGATGCGTGTCTTTCTACTCGCGTTCTTGGAGATGAGGGAAAAGAACTGCGTAAAAGGCGCGATATGGGCAGATCTCGGAGAATATTTTTTACAACCCTTTCAACTTCCCAGCTCAGATCGCCACCTGATGCGTGAACAGGAGAAACGGCGGACTTCAGAGTGATCCTGGCACGGCGGCACTCCGTACTCGGACACCCAGAAACCGATCCGAACTCTTCTCCAGACAGACACGCGGGGGCCATTATTAGCGCCGTGTTGTTATTTACTCATTAAGCTCTGTTAGAGGCAAGACTGAACAGGTTGCTGGAAGTAAAGAAAGAGGGAGCCTCGCCTGAAAAACTGGCTTCAGTTCATCAAGCGATGGTGAGACGTGAGTCACCGGAGCGGCACAAGTAGATTGGGGGTAAACAGTTTTTTTCCTCTTCTGGCTGTTTGTCTGTCTGTCCTCCTACCTCCAGGTCCACCTCGCGCTCTGCTGGATTGTTTACGCCGCCGCAAACAAACTCTGGAAAACTGAACTTTATTGGATATAAACTTGGACAATCGTCCAAAATTCCCATCTTTGCGATTCTATTTCCTCCTGAAATGCAACTTGAAATTTACATTTTAAAAAAAGTGGAAAAAAAACACAGTGAAAGTTTCAGTAATGATATACAATTAGTTTCTCTGGCTCTGTGTTCACTATCTACTCTCCCTTTCTCTCTCTCTCAGGGTGCTGAAACTCAACAGGCCAAAGAGGGGAAAACCGCATTCTGGCCGCGCGCACCAAGGCGCGAGGAGGAGGCGCCTCTTCGGCTTTCTCGATGGATTCTTCCAGCCCGTTTCTGCCTCAGATGAGAAATGCTCTGCCGTGGACAGTAGCGAGCCGTGACGCCACGCTGTGAAAACATGACGCACCGCAGCGCGCGGAGAGCCGCAGCAGGCGCGAGCGGCTCTGTTCCTGCGCACCGGGAGCGGATTTCCCACGGGACAGCTGGTAAGGCTTTTTAAGGTCCGGGGACCACATCATGTAGCTGGTTAGCGGTGCGGTTTTGTGTGCGCAATTGTTGAGTGTAGATCTGTGAAAACACTGAGCCGATTGTTTGATGTTTGACTTCCTTTCACTTCGGCGGCTTCTCTTGGCTGAAGCCGGGAAGCTTCCTGCACGCACCTGCCAGCTGCGTGGGACTCAGGGACACACTGACCTGCAGTCAGTTCGCTGTTAATGGAATGCAGTTTTTGTGCTCGGTTTGCATGAGTTCTAGAAAGAAGTGTTTACAAGGTGCGAGTGTGAGGGCTGTGAATTGTGGGAAAGTATAAATCCAAAGTGTGTGTGTGTGTGTGTGTGTGTGGGGGTGTGTGTGTGTGTGTGTGTGTGTGAGAGAGAGAGAGAGAGAGAGAGAGGCTTGAAGAGTTTGTGTTCTGTGGTAGGCTGCAAATCCACGAATCAAAGTGTTGCTAATACACTCATAGGTGGGATCAGAGACAGATTAGGCGTTTTTAATGCTCTGGCTTTAGCTAACCAGGGGCAGGGATGCTGCCTGGGGATGTTTAGGATCATGTTGTCATTATCACACCCACCGGGCTCAGCTCCGTGTTCTGTCTGTCCAGAACACACCAGATTTATCTGCGTCAACATGGTAAAGGAATTAGATGATGCCTCACTGAGTCACATACTTACAGATGAACTTTCATACTTGTTCCCTGACTCAGTGACCTGCTGACTCATTCGGTCATGTACATACCCACTGTCACTCAGACACACACGCACACAGAACATGGCAGACCTCTCTCTTCTTTGTGTCTTAAGGCTGTGGCGCTTTTCAAACATGCCTTTATCATTTAAGTTGCTTCACATTTTGTCTTGTTACAAATACAAAGTGTAGGTGACTGACCATAAATTCATAACTGTGAATTGGAAAAAGAGACGTTGTCAAAGTGTTTATTTTTTATTTTTATAGAAATCTGAATCGTGTGGCGGGCATTTTTCCAGCCCCCTTTACTTTGGTATTGTGTAATGAGATCCAGTGCAACCGACTGATTCAGAAGTCGAATTGTCATTATTAAATAGAATCCTCCTGTGCGTGATTTAGGTTCGGAACACACCGGATCCGCTTTGGCGTCCGATCTGACAGAAAATCAAGTCAGATGATGTGCAGCAAACAGAAAACATTAAAGTTGGTGGAGCCTGGCAGACCACTCATGATTCCCTGCTACTGCGTCTCCGACTGTCCTCCCAAGACACATTTGAGGTCCGCTTTGTTCAGAGAGATGCAGCAGTTTGACGGGAAAGTCACGAGTGAGTCAGGAAGTGAGCTGAAGTAAAGTATAAAAACACATCTGCTTCGGGGGAAAATACAAACTAAAATATTTTACTTTCACAAATATTAAGTACACTTTTCCAGAAAAAAAGTACAGAAAAAAAAAATGAAAAGGTGAAACAGTGTTGTTGTTTGAGCTTAACGAGACATAGCTGTCGATTTGAACTCAGGTTGAGGAACAAAAGAATTAGTTAGATTCTTAGGTGGTAGAATCTGCTACCAGTACCAACCATCACTTTGACTAATTCTGACTTTTAAGGAAGAGTGACGAGAGGAGAGGCAGTGTAGAAGTCCACCCAAATAAGTTCTGTTTAAAGTTTACTTTAAGCCATGTAGGGGACACACACAGCACATGTGGAAGAAGGTGTCTGGTCAGAAGAGACCAAAAATTATTTTTAATTGTCATTAATTCTATCTGAGCTGGAAAAGTAACACTGAACATTGCCTAGGAGAGTCATGGTGATGGCAGCATCATGCTTTTCTTCAGAAGGAACTGGGAAGGTGATGGAAATCTGCTCCATCCATCCCGCTTTGCTTCGTCTCTTCCAGTTTCTTACTCAGCAGGTTGGAAGAAAACCAGTCAGCAAATGAATGTTTTGCCTCCAATCTGACTGAGCCTGGACAAAGAAAAAATATCAAAGTATTCAGTCTGTAGGTGTTCAGAGTTTCCTGTGGAAAAGCCGCTGTTCAAAAAATTAGAGACAAAAAGTTGTACTGACAGAAAACACGTCTCAGTTCTCAAACTCTATTCATGACAGTTTTGGAAAGTTATGCATCATTTCTGTCCACTTCACAGGGATACTTTACTTTGAGGAGATCCAATCCAATCACATTAGAAAATACTGACGTTCGTAATTACGATACAGGAAACAATCCAGGGGTCTGAATACTTTAGCATCAGCTGAGGCATGTCACACATTCTTCACTGAACGTCTGTGAAATGCATGCCAGCCTGAAGTAAACATGCTTTGTTTTCCTTGGTGCTGCAGCCTGTTCCCATGCTAAACAGGAGGACATGCTCCTCGCTTGGGGCATCTCACACCGTCCCGTCACGCCGACGCAGCCTTTACTTCCTCCAATCAGAGGTCACAGGGTCAGCAGCCCCGCTGAGGGTCAGGTACAGCAGGCTGGCCTGTTCTCTTTACCACCCGCCTGCTGATGTGTGGTCTGCTTTGTTTTAACTGGCATGTGGCTTTAGTAGAGTTAGCGGTGCTGCTATTTGCCGTTATGGGTTTAACTCTTTGTTGCTCAGTTGCTGGTCAGAGTCACAGAGAGCAGCTTCAACTGCAGACATTAGCTCTTCTTAAGAAGCAGCTGGAAGCTCTGTGGTTGTGATGAGGCTGCTTCTGGCATCGAGCCTGATCATTTTAATCCAAACTCTAAAGGATTCATCTGAATTCAACACAAAAAAGGCAATAAGAGATACTTTTGTACTAAACATGTATTAACTACCAAAGTGTTAAAAGTCAGATGCACCAATTGCAATCTTCTGGCTGATGTTATGAACCGATGTTAATATGAAGTCAGATCTGCCAGTACTGATTTATTTTGTATAAAAAGTCACTAAACATGGCAAGAAAGTTGCTAAGTTGGCAACAGTGTGGTGATTATTGTTAATCGCGGCGCAGACGTGGGTCAGTCATCTCTCACTCTCACTGCAGAGCAGATTTTCATACCTCTGTGGTGCCTATAAGATCGGTTTCACATTTATTGGATGTTCTCCAATCTTCTGAAATTTGACAAATTGCCACCAGTTTATTGACTGATGGATTTATCGGTGCAACGTTATTTAAAGGGTTCTGGTTCTCAGTCGAAGAAATTTTTCACCAGAGTATTCTTCAGTTGTATGAATAGAGAAGGGCAGTGCTGCCCCTTCCCTACCTGTTGCTACACACTGCTGGTCAGCTAACTGAAAAAATGCTCCTAAACATTATGACTCAGTTACAGTTAATTGGGCCATTTCAGTCACAAAGAACAGACAATCATGAACTTAAAGAGCACTACTCATCAGTGTTATTATAGTGACTGCAAACTGACTTCCTAACAGACCGCCTGACTGTTGACATAATATTTAGCAGATGATTATTTCATATTTTTTGCTTAACTTTATTTTTAAATTCAGAATAAACAGAATTTTTTTTTTACATATTATATATAATTTTGCAAGTAGTAATCATCACACATTATATTTTAACTGCAGCTGGCATTCAGATTTAATGCAACAAAACAGAAAATTACATTTTATTAAGAAAAATGAAAAAAAAAAAGTCTTTAATTATGTTTTTTGACGCTCCACGTTTGAAATACCACCTCTTCTCTTCCCCCACAAAGGAAATAATCTTTAGTACTAAACAAAATCTGAAATTTCTGTCATACAAATGTTTCCATCAAAGATAAACAATGATAATTTGGATGTTTTTATGTCAGAATACAAGCGATGGCAGGTCAAAGTAAAAACACTGTAAATTATACAATATGACTAACATAGGAAAAAGAATAATTATACAGATAAAAATTTATAATGCAAAATCTATTGTGTGGAGTTTTGGGCTTTTCTAGATCAATGTTTCTTCTACTTACCATTTCAGAACATAGTTAATTTTACAAATACTAGTGTGATTTGAAGCTTTTTAAAAGCAGAGCATATTAACCAACACATCATGCATAGCTGAAAGCTGCTGATATGCATTAGCTTAGCTTCATTATGAACTGAGGACAACCTGAAATCATTTCTCCCTGTTTTGCATCTCCTGCTGCTGGCGAGATCATAGAGATTCACGGGTTCTGCATAAGGGAGAATGAACACTTGTTTCTTGTTCACAGTCATCAGTTGTGTAAATATTTTCCACGTTTGGTGGTTTCCATTCAGAACCAAAATCATGTTGTGCTTCCAGCTTTGTGGCTATTTTTGTTAATTAACTTCCTACTGAGCGACAGACATGGTTTTAATTTGGACATGATGCATTGACCTCGTTAACATGTAACTTCATGTGTAGCCTTTCTCCCTGTAGCCCTGGTTGCAACATACTTTATGTGCAAATTTAGACAATTTATCTCTCATAATGTCATATAATTCACACACACATAACTGAAAATCTGTAAGTAACATAAGTAGTAAGTCCTGCAAAAGCAACAAAGTCAAAATCAAAACTAGTTCAAGAGTTAAAAGGAAACACATTATGCAAGGTATTATTAACTTAATGTACTGGTAGAAAAAGCTGAAAGTACAAGTTGTACAGTTTGATTTGACAGTAAGATCCCTCATGGACATTATGAGGATCAGTCAGGAATTCATATTTATTCAACAAAAGGCAGTTTTTCAACAGGAATTATATTTTCCTATCATGTTCTGTGGCAGTTTCTGTATCAATTTGCAGTTTTACGCCAAATATGTCCAGATTTTAGCCCAGCTGTCAACAAAAAATATGCATGTGATTTAAAAAATAATTTCAGCAGGTTTAGACCACAGTTCACCTCACAATGCTCAGTTATTTGGGTATTAAACTTGTAAGTAGTGAAGAACCTTTAAAGGGGACACAAATCCCAGCAGCGCTACATGGAACCCAGTATGAAAACTCGATAATTAGCAGTAACGTTTTTGGTATCCAAATTTATCCAGATTCATGATGTGTATGTTGAGTTCAACTGCAGTAGTAGAAACTAGGGGTGAAAAATTGGATTACTCCCAGAATAAAACAAATAATTGTGATCTGGATTATGATCTATTATGAAAACAATAAATTACAAACCTCAAAATCTAACAGTGTGGTTAAACTTTTTGCTACTTCTATTTCAACTACATTTTCCACAGTTGATTCATGGTATGGACATTTTCATGTCATTCATCTTTAAAAAAATTCTTATCTTGTTAAGAATTGTACTTATTATAATAGCAATAAATTCCTTCTACTGATGTCTGAAATCCCCCAAAGCCTGAGTACTGACAGGATTGTTAGTTTTACTTTTATTTTTAATGTTGGACCAATCAGCAAAAAAATCTATAAAATCAAAAATAGGATTAAATGCAGTCATGGTGTGATAAAAGCCAATTTCAAACTGGGATTTTTTGTGTTTGTTGGGTTTTGACTGCAGTGACATCTAGAAATGCTGTAGGTACACAGTTACCTAAAACAACAGCAAAACATTTTCCCTTTCATCTTTATTGCAATAAATACAAAAATAATCAGGAGTCCAAGACAGAATTGGTTAATTGTTCAATAGGTTTAAATAATTGATTGAATGCAGTTTCTGTGTTCTGTTTAGCAGTAAAGTTACTCTATTCAACATAACGCTGCACTGAAGTTAACTCTGAATCTGGATAGCTTTATTTTGAGCAGTTTTGTTTGTGACACTCTTACACACTCCAATGATTACACTTTTATCATCCCTCATCTTGCTTAGCTTGATTGTATCCATAAAAGCAGGTCGATATCATTCTAATACTGAAGAGCTACTCCAATGCTGATAATAAGGCACAGGAGGTTAACAGCTAAATACATTACCAGGACTGGATTTGTCTAAATTCAGGGCCTGCAACATTGGAAGGTCACCTCCGAAGGCCGATGACGTCACTGCCATGTTGTGAAGGCTGTCCAAATTCAAAAACAAATCCAAATGCATCCTTCCTTTTCCCCATGTTTAAATGAACAGGTCTGGTGGATCCTTTGCAGCCCACTCTACCCCAACATTCAAGCTTGGTCAGACTGGATATTTTTGTTATAAATTTGGCAGACAAAGGGAAAGAGGATATAATATAGGCTGCTAGTAGCCTATGTTAATATTTGGTGGTACAACAATTAAAATTTTAATGCGGTTGTGTTGTTAGGCTTTTGCTATTTGCATAGACATGTTTTTAATGTCATTTCTGAAAAAGTAAATTTAGGATTAAATAAGTACTGTAATTAAAAAAACAAACAAACAAAAAAAAAAACTCATGGAGGATTCCATCCTCCATTTTTACCAGTGTTGTGTTTAGAGTCGCCACTGTTGCAAGGCAACAGGACATGCGCCGAGATACAGGAAATCTGCACCGCCCAGTTTCACAGCCACTCACTTTCTTCAGTATCTGGGTCCTTTGGCCGGATGTGACCCTGAATCTCGACACATTCAGTGTTTAGCCAGCTAGCATCAGCTGAATGGTACACTTTCAGTGTGATTATCTGCTAGCATAAAATGTTTCTACTTTAAGCTGTAGTTCAATATGTGAATGGTTATCAAGGTCATAAAGCACATTTTTTCAGACAATTCTCATTTATTAAACTTCCCGAGGTTGTTTCTTCTTTACTTAGTGAAATGTTTTAGCTAGGTATAATCTAGTCTCTGTTGCTATGAATCCGTTTGAACCCCGGAAAGTGCCAGGTGTTTGGCGCACAAACATCCAAACAGAAGGAACTTGAAACCAAAAGACTAAAAGTATACTGATTGCTTAAAGGCATAAAACTATAAAACGCCATTTAAAAAAATCCTCCAATCAACAGATTAATGTGCTTGGTTCATTCCACAGCCAAACTGATGCCATAGAACATTCAACAAATTAAAGTTGGGCAACGTCTCTGCAGATAAATGGAAATGTGTCAGTAAAAGATGGATGCGTGCGTCGTGTTGGGAGCCTTGTCTTTGGCTGTGTCTCAACTTCAGTGTGTAACGTTAGTCTGGCTGTTTTGCCCCACCATTAATGGAGAGCACTCAGTGAGAGAGATTGATTATGCAACCTGAAGTGCCACAGGGCAGCTTCAATCTGGAAGTGCTTAGAGTACACAGCCAACCACAGTGATTCCTGCAGGGCAAATTGTAGGAGGCATGATCTGACAAAAAGGAATTTCAATTTGTTAGCTGTATTCCTTCAGACAAATGCTTCCCATGGTACTTCTGCTTTCTCCCCCTTGCTTTGAAGCAGTGGACAGTCTTTTTGCAAAATCATGAGAGAAAAACTTTCTGCCTGTAATCTTGAGTTGTTGTGTTGATGTTGGGCTCTTTTCTTAAGTTCAAACAGCTTAAATTGTTAAGAACAAAGCAGCAGTTAATTCTTTCAGGGTTGCTGATGAAACATGTCGCTTAGTTCTGACCTTATCATGAAATCGGCCTCTTTAAAACAATTTTTTTTCTTTAAAATACAGAAGAATGTTAACTAGCTGGGTACCGCTCATGTTTTCAGAGGGCTTTTTGATACAACGAGCTGTATTCTTCTGAAATTAGCAGGTCACGTTCATTAATCATAGTGTTTGAGGGCCGCTTTGAACTATCGGGCTCAGGTCATTAAACTGAGCCTGTCTGGGGCACAAGCGGGCGACACGGAAACTCTCTGGGTTCGGCCAGACGCGAGACACACTCATAACGATCTGGATGTGTGAGTGTCTGACTTATGCCCACTTCTCAGAGCACAGTCTCAGGTTCAGTGTGGGATTAATTTGGAGAAATAATAACACAAGTTGGGAGCAAGAAAAGGTTGAAATGAGGAGCGAGGGAGGGGGGCTTGTGTGCTGTTTTCCTGAGACAGTTTTACTGGATATATGACTTTTACTCTGTGCATTTGGCAAGAAAATCCTATGACAACGGTATGGTTGTTTTTTTTTTTTTGTCTGTCCGTTTCCTCTTTATCCTTATCCGTTCTCCCCTGGTGCTCCTCTCTTTCAAACACTGGAAAGTGAAATCCTATCCTGTGATCATTGGTCCAACATAGCTAAAATGTGTTCCCATTTAAGGTGAGGCTCACCCAAGCGCTCTCTGTGTGGCTTCCTCTTAAACCAACTTAATCAGGCAGGAATTTGGGTTATTAGGGTCATGGACACTGGGAAACAGCCTGAGCGGGAAACAAAGTGCAGAGAAGTGAGACGGTGAGGACACAGATGTGTCGCATCAGAAGGCTTTCTGAATCACAGTGTTCATGGGAAAATGGACTCTGCCAGGTGGACGACGACGTCCCGTTTAATTTACCTGAGTGGGTCACAAGACCCTTGTGAGTCTGCCGGACTGTGGATTTCTGGGTTGTTAATTAGAGCTAACAGTACTTGAACTAAACTTTCCAGTGACCCTCCTCGGTAAAGCTGAAGTGGAAAATCCAAACACTCCTAAGCCTGAATTCTGGCTCCTTCTCTTTGTTTGGGGAGTTTGCAGGTTTTCAGAAAGTACAAAAACAGAAAGGTTCAAAACCTCTGCCAGAGTCTTGAGAGAGTTCAGGACAAACTGCAAACCATGAGGGCAAGTTTTTCCCCCCACTCTTATCTCTTCAGTCTTCCAAATATTGGAACAATAATATTTTTTTTATCCATGAAGATTTTCAATGCAATTTGGAATAAGTCTGGATAAGCACAGAAACATTAAACATTGGTATGGAAAAATACTCTAGTTTTTAGACTAATTCATATTGTATTACCTGCTTTAAAGAATCCAAAATGGATACATTTAAATGACATGGATTTTGAATTAGAGTTGATTAATGTAATCTGAGGTAAGGTGGATGTACTTAATGTAAATGTATCACAATATTGTAACAAACTGCTGGAAAATGTTGGAAATCAGAGTCTGAAAAAGAACAAAATAGAGCAGTTACAGGAACCATGAGCATGCTGCGCGATGTTATCTTTGTTTTTATTTAACTATATTTATCGTACAGTTGGAATATACAGCATTATGCAATGAGATACTTTTTTATCAGAGCTTCATAATTAGTTTATTAGGATCTCCATTGAATTGTGTCCCTTCTGTTTTTGTTATTTAGATCTTTGTCAAACGATTTAAATAAAAACTCATGAAAACACCAAAAACTGGAAAGCAGAGAAGGTACGGAAAATAATCTTGAAAGTTCAGATTTGGGTTTTAATTGGATCAGAGTTGGCATAATTATCAAAAAAATATTACCTGTAGTATTCTACCCTCTTAACATCTTCACTTTAAAAAACATGGATTTGTTTATCAGCCAACAGCCAATCAGAAATGTTAAGAGTAAACTCGCCATCATCATTTGTCTCTCATTTACAAATTTTATTATGTTCTATATTTTTTGTGAAATAGTACTTTTTATCTTACAGTGCAGCAGTGCTTGATGATGTTGTCTTTTAACGATGCTGATGTGTACAAATATTTAAGATGGCCCATGTGTGCATATTGTTTTGAGTTTAGTCAGTGTTTGTGACATATACTTTGATGCATAAATGGGAATCATTTTTTGTTAAACTTAATTATTGAGTTAAACAGTTTCACAGTTTTTATGTTACTTTTCAACTATGGCTGCTCAAACGGAGCCAATGTTCATCCATTTAGATTACTTCTAGAACCTACTTCTGGGTTGTTTTTCATATAGCACATCTCCTTTTATCTCGACTATGCGCTAGATAGCTATCCGCTGAAAAAACTAATTTTCTTGTTATAAACATAATGTAGGTAACATATTGACTGGTCATAATCTCTTAACAGAATCCTTTTACAAAAACAAAGCTTTTTTGCTCTCGACTTTCTCCCATAAGCAGTTTTTGGTTAATGAGCAGGAAAGATTTTCTATTTGTCAGATAGACCACAGTGTTTGTTTTTTTAAAAAAAAAAAAGAAAAGTAAAGAAAAGAGAAGAAAAAGCAGCTGGAATTATCTTAAAATGAGATTTGTGAAGGCACGTACTGAACCAGAACTGTAAACATGTAGCCCCTTTGATCCAAAAAGGTAAAGAAAGCTTCAGCTAAGTAAATATTAAATGTGGAACAGAAGGAAACTAAGGAGTTTGATGGCATGTCACGACAAACTGGACTTAGATTGGGATTGGATTTTGTTGTCATCATTCATCAAGTTAAACACACTAAATTAAGATTTCCTGCAAAAGTCAAATGTCATATGCAATATTTTGGTAATTTAGTTCTTTTTAAGCATAGGGAATTATAGATTTACCTCTGGATAAATTACAGTTCCACCCCTTAGTTTGCTTTGTTCCTACTCATTTGTAATAAACCCCTTTGATATTTTTTAAATTGACCCTGGGGAGGGTTGCTTTGAATGATATTAAATTTGCAAAACAAAATTTGGGTATTGTTTTTCTTTCAGATCAGTTGGTGAATAACCCTGAACCAGTTCAGCCGAGCAATGCTGACAGATTGAAGACGCTGGCTTACGATGAGAGAGAAGCCCCGGGGAAGGGTTGCTTGTGTGTCTACCAATAACATTAACAGCAATGTGAAAAATTTACCAAACAAGTAGTGATTACGAAGGTATGTGGGAGAACAAAAACATGTGGAAGCAAAGGGAAGAACCTGATTTGACTATCTGGGACATAACATAATGTCTGAAACATGCCGACATCTAAAATAACATCATGCTTTTTGAATGAGGTCTAAAATGTAAACTTGTAACCAAAAGCTTCCATAAATCCATTCATTTTCTTCTCCTGCCTAACAATAAGCAGCCTTGCTGAGGTTTTGGAGGCCGTCCAGCCGAGAAATGTCTGCAGAGTCCAGCAGTGTGTCTGCAGGTTTCTCTCCTGTATGCATGCAGTGGTGAAACTTCAGCTCTCTGCTTCACTTTTCCAACATGTGGGGTCACTAGTGGCATTAGGTGGTTCGGGTGGTTGGCATGGTGGCAGCTTTTCCCTGCTCTTTCTTCTTTAATAAAGCCATCAGAGATGCAGCTCACAGCTGCTCACGGCCCATGAAAACATATTTTATCGCGTTCTCACCGTGACCCACTGATCCCAGGACCTTGTCAACTTGCAGTAACTTTTCTTTGGCAGCCCTAACCTAAACGTGTAAGGGCAGCAGTCCAGGCCTGTTACACTTCAAACACATTGTTCTCCACTGAAAGTGCTTCATTTATCCCTCCGAAGAACCATTAGACACGTTTCGTTAGAGCTCCGCTCCTTTGTTCAGAAAGAAAGCTGCAGGGTCAGCGTAGGAAATAACGTTTCTCTAAGATTTACTCCTCCTGGGCATCCAAAAAGTTTTCCTATCTTTCTAATGAGAAACAGATTAGTGTTTAAAAAATCTGCACAAAAATACAGGTCTAAAGACATTACTTGTTTTCCCAGAATATGAGCCTTGATAGCTCAGTTCATACAGGTTATCAACAAAATGATGCTGCTATAATTTTAGCTTTATGTCCATGTTTTATTTTTCTACTCTTCTTATTGGTATCAGAAATGGTAACTATGTCTGTAGGGTCCAGTACATGGCCAGGGCTGTTAACATACCCTGCATGTACAATGCTACGCTAGCTTCACTCAGAAAGTGGGACTGTTTATTCTTGTTCTTCTCTATTGTTTTTGCTTTTGTTAGGTGAAGGTTTTGACCTGTTAGCTATGACAGTTACTATATTTAATATCACAGCTGGACATTGATTTGCTCATGACATTGATTTTAAATCTGTGAGAGCTGCAGATATTTTGAAGCTCAAACTTGAAATGCTGATATATTCACAAGCTCTGGTTTGGACAATGTGACTCTTCACCCAGGATGTCATGGCCTTTCACAAGTACTCAAAACATAAGTAACATGTAATTCATATTCCTGATGTGGATGTCCAGTCAACAGGAAGTAGGCGTCATACTTTTTTGTTTTCTTTTTTTGCAGGAGCCTCTATTTACTCATATATTACTCATACTCATAAGTATATATAATAAAAAAAAATTCCCTTCTCACCCTCCGCGGGTGGTCTCTTTCATCCTCTGAGCTCGGGTCCTCTACCAGAGGCCTGGGAGCTTGAGGGTTCTG